>NW_027210457.1:0-70285 GCF_027789765.1 Dendropsophus ebraccatus | reverse complement strand
GCCAAAGGAAATGAAGTGTTGCGTCTGCTGAAGAGGTGGCAGATAGCATTGCATGTTGCCATAGTTGCAAACTTTATCGGGCATGACGCGGTAAGCCCCGCCCCCCCGGCTCCGACGCTATGCCATGCAGTGCATGTTGCCAGCTGTACCGGGCTTATGCCGGTAAGCCCCGCCCCCATCGCGGTAAGCCCCGCCTCCGGCTCCGACGCCATGCCATGCAGTGCATGTGCCAGCTGTACCGGGCTTATGCCGGTAAGCCCCGCCCCCATCGCGGTAAGCCCCGCCTCCGGCTCCGACGCCATGCCATGCAGTGCATGTTGCCAGCTGTACCGGGCTTTATGCCGGTAAGCCCGCCCCCATCGCGGTAAGCCCCGCCTCCGGCTCCGACGCTACGCCATGCAGTGCATGTTGCCAGCTGTACCGGGCTTATGCCGGTAAGCCCCGTCCCCATCGCGGTAAGCCCCGCCTCCGGCTCCGACGCTATGCCATGCAGTGCATGTTGCCAGCTGTACCGGGCTTATGCCGGTAAGCCCCGCCCCCATCGCGGTAAGCCCCGCCTTCGGCTCCGACGCTATGCAATGCAGTGCATGTTGCCAGCTGTACCGGGCTTATGCCGGTAAGCCCCGCCCCCGGCTCCTACGCTATGCACGCAGTGCATGTTGCCAGCTGTACCGGGCTTATGCCGGTAAGCCCCGCCCCCATCGCGGTAAGCCCCACCCCGGCCTCCGACGCTATGCATGCACTTTATGTTGCCAACTGTATCGGCTTAAGCCGGTAAGCCCCGCACCCATTGCGGGGGATGTTTAAAAATACAAATGGCAGTGCAATGCCATGAGAAATAACAGCGGCCCCAGCGCGAAAAGAAAAAAAGTGTTGCGTCTGCTGAAGGAGTGGCAGTAAGCATTGCATGTTGCCAACAGTACCGGGCTTAAGCCGGAGTACCCAGACGAAACCTACACAATCACAGAGAACATTCAAACTCTTTGCAGATGTTGCCCTTAGTGGGATTTGAACCCAGGACCACAGCGCTGCAAGGCTAGTGTGCTAACCACTGAGCCACCGTGCTGCCTCTACAGAAATGTCATTTGAATGGGGGAATGTGTAAAAAAAAATGGGGTTGCTATGCCATGAGAAGCAACAGCCGACCAAGCGCCAAAGGAAATGAAGTGTTGCGTCTGCTGAAGAGGTGGCAGATAGCATTGCATGTTGCCATAGTTGCAAACTTTATCGGGCATGACGCGGTAAGCCCCGCCCCCCCGGCTCCGACGCTATGCCATGCAGTGCATGTTGCCAGCTTGTACCGGGCTTATGCCGGTAAGCCCCGCCCCCATCGCGGTAAGCCCCGCCTCCGGCTCCGACGCCATGCCATGCAGTGCATGTTGCCAGCTGTACCGGGCTTATGCCTGTAAGCCCCGCCTCCGGCTCCGACGCCATGCCATGCAGTGCATGTTGCCAGCTGTACCGGGCTTATGCCGGTAAGCCCCGCCCCCATCGCGGTAAGCCCCGCCTCCGGCTCCGACGCTACGCCATGCAGTGCATGTTGCCAGCTGTACCGGGCTTATGCCGGTAAGCCCCGTCCCCATCGCGGTAAGCCCCGCCTCCGGCTCCGACGCTATGCCATGCAGTGCATGTTGCCAGCTGTACCGGGCTTATGCCGGTAAGCCCCGCCCCCATCGCGGTAAGCCCCGCCTTCGGCTCCGACGCTATGCCATGCAGTGCATGTTGCCAGCTGTACCGGGCTTATGCCGGTAAGCCCCGCCCCCATCGCGGTAAGCCCCGCCTCCGGCTCCGACGCTATGCCATGCAGTGCATGTTTCGAGCTGTACCGGGCTTATGCCGGTAAGCCCCGCCCCCGGCTCCGACGCTATGCCACGCAGTGCATGTTGCCAGCTGTACCGGGCTTATGCCGGTAAGCCCCGCCCCCATCGCGGTTAGACCCGCCCCCCGGCTCCGACGCTATGCCATGCAGTGCATGTTGCCAGCTGTACCGAGCTTATGCCTGTAAGCCCCGCCCCCATCGCGGTAAGCCCCGCCTCCGGCTCCGACGCTATGCCATGCAGTGCATGTTGCCAGCTGTACCGGGCTTATGCCGGTAAGCCCCGCCCCCATCGCGGTAAGCCCCGCCCCGGCTCCGACGCTATGCCATGCACTTTATGTTGCCAACTGTATCGGCTTAAGCCGGTAAGCCCCGCACCCATTGCGGGGGCTTGTTTAAAAATACAAATGGCAGTGCAATGCCATGAGAAATAACAGCGGCCCCAGCGCGAAAAGAAAAAAAGTGTTGCGTCTGCTGAAGGGGTGGCAGTAAGCATTGCATGTTGCCAACAGTACCGGGCTTAAGCCGGTAGGCCCCGCCCCCTGCGCCAACTAAATGCTATGCAATCCTCTGTAATCCAATATATATATACATATTTTGTTTGTTTTTGGAAGGAAACCGGAGTACCCAGACGAAACCTACACAAACACAGAGAACATTCAAACTCTTCGCAGATGTTGCCCTTAGTGAGATTTGAACCCAGGACCACAGCGCTGCAAGGTTAGTGTGCTAACCACTGAGCCACCGTGCTGCCTCTACAGAAATGTCATTTGAATGGGGGAATGTGTAAAAAAAATGGGGTTGCTATGCCATGAGAAGCAACAGCCGACCAAGCGCCAAAGGAAATGAAGTGTTGCGTCTGCTGAAGAGGTGGCAGATAGCATTGCATGTTGCCATAGTTGCAAACTTTATCGGGCATGACGCGGTAAGCCCCGCCCCCCCGGCTCCGACGCTATGCCATGCAGTGCATGTTGCCAGCTGTACCGGGTTTATGCTTGTAAGCCCCGCCCCATCGCGGTAAGCCCCGCCTCCGGCTCCGACGCCATGCCATGCAGTGCATGTTGCCAGCTGTACCGGGCTTATGCCGGTAAGCCCCGCCCCCATCGCGGTAAGCCCCGCCTCCGGCTCCGACGCCATGCCATTCAGTGCATGTTGCCAGCTGTACCGGGCTTATGCCGGTAAGCCCCGCCCCCATCGCGGTAAGCCCCGCCTCCGGCTCCGACGCTACGCCATGCAGTGCATGTTGCCAGCTGTACCGGGCTTATGCCGGTAAGCCCCGTCCCCATCGCGGT
This sequence comes from Dendropsophus ebraccatus, assembly GCF_027789765.1. Lineage (NCBI taxonomy): Eukaryota > Metazoa > Chordata > Amphibia > Anura > Hylidae > Dendropsophus > Dendropsophus ebraccatus. The sequence goes on along the minus strand of NW_027210457.1, from coordinate 67,177 downwards.
AAGCCCCGCCTCCGGCTCCGACGCTATGCCATGCAGTGCATGTTGCCAGCTGTACCGGGCTTATGCCGGTAAGCCCCGCCCCCATCGCGGTAGGCCCCGCCTCCGGTGCCGACGCTATGCCATGCAGTGCATGTTGCCAGCTGTACCGGGCTAATGCCGGTAAGCCCCGCCCCCATCGCGGTAAGCCCCGCCTACTGCTCCGACGCTATGCCATGCAGTGCATGTTTCCAGCTGTACCGGGCTTATGCCGGTAAGCCCCGCCCCCGGCTCCGACGCTATGCCACGCAGTGCATGTTGCCAGCTGTACCGGGCTTATGCCGGTAAGCCCCGCCCCCATCGCGGTAAGCCCCGCCTCCGGCTCCGACGCTATGCCATGCAGTGCATGTTGCCAGCTGTACCGAGCTTATGCCTGTAAGCCCCGCCCCCATCGCGGTAAGCCCCGCCTCCGGCTCCGACGCTATGCCATGCAGTGCATGTTGCCAGCTGTACCGGGCTTATGCCGGTAAGCCCCGCCCCCATCGTGGTAAGCCCCGCCCCGGCTCCGACGCTATGCCATGCACTTTATGTTGCCAACTGTATCGGCTTAAGCCGGTAAGCCCCGCACCCATTGCGGGGGCTTGTTTAAAAATACAAATGGCAGTGCAATGCCATGAGAAATAACAGCGGCCCCAGCGCGAAAAGAAAAAAAGTGTTGCGTCTGCTGAAGGGGTGGCAGTAAGCATTGCATGTTGCCAACAGTACCGGGCTTAAGCCGGTAGGCCCCGCCCCCTGCGCCAACTAAATGCTATGCAATCCTCTGTAATCCAATATATATATACATATTTTGTTTGTTTTTGGAAGGAAACCGGAGTACCCAGACGAAACCTACACAAACACAGAGAACATTCAAACTCTTCGCAGATGTTGCCCTTAGTGGGATTTGAACCCAGGACCACAGCGCTGCAAGGTTAGTGTGCTAACCACTGAGCCACCGTGCTGCCTCTACAGAAATGTCATTTGAATGGGGGAATGTGTAAAAAAAATGGGGTTGCTATGCCATGAGAAGCAACAGCCGACCAAGCGCCAAAGGAAATGAAGTGTTGCGTCTGCTGAAGAGGTGGCAGATAGCATTGCATGTTGCCATAGTTGCAAACTTTATCGGGCATGACGCGGTAAGCCCCGCCCCCCAGCTCCGACGCTATGCCATGCAGTGCATGTTGCCAGCTGTACCGGGCTTTTGCCGGTAAGCCCCGCCCCCATCGCGGTAAGCCCCGCCTCCGGCTCCGACGCCATGCCATGCAGTGCATGTTGCCAGCTGTACCGGCTTATGCCGGTAAGCCCCGCCCCCATCGCGGTAAGCCCCGCCTCCGGGTCCTACGCCATGCCATGCAGTGCATGTTGCCAGCTGTACCGGGCTTATGCCGGTAAGCCCCGCCCCCATCGCGATAAGCCCCGCCTCCGGCTCCGACGCCATGCCATGCAGTGCATGTTGCCAGCTGTACCGGGCTTATGCCGGTAAGCCCCTCCCCCATCGCGGTAAGCCCCGCCTCCGGCTCCGACGCTACGCCATGCAGTGCATGTTGCCAGCTGTACCGAGCTTATGCCTGTAAGCCCCGCCCCCATCGCGGTAAGCCCCGCCTCCGGCTCCGACGCTATGCCATGCAGTGCATGTTGCCAGCTGTACCGGGCTTATGCCGCTAAGCCCCGCCCCCATCGCGGTAAGCCCCGCCCCGGCTCCGACGCTATGCCATGCACTTTATGTTGCCAACTGTATCGGCTTAAGCCGGTAAGCCCCGCACCCATTGCGGGGGCTTGTTTAAAAATACAAATGGCAGTGCAATGCCATGAGAAATAACAGCGTCCCCAGCGCCAAAAGAAAAAAAGTGTTGCGTCTGCTGAAGGAGTGGCAGTAAGCATTGCATGTTGCCAACAGTACCGGGCTTAAGCCGGAGTACCCAGACGAAACCTACACAATCACAGAGAACATTCAAACTCTTTACAGATGTTGCCCTTAGTGGGATTTGAACCCAGGACCACAGCGCTGCAAGGCTAGTGTGCTAACCAATGAGCCACCGTGCTGCCTCTACAGAAATGTCATTTGAATGGGGGAATGTGTAAAAAAAATGGGGTTGCTATGCCATGAGAAGCAACAGCCGACCAAGCGCCAAAGGAAATGAAGTGTTGCGTCTGCTGAAGAGGTGGCAGATAGCACTGCATGTTGCCATAGTTGCAAACTTTATCGGGCATGACGCGGTAAGCCCCGCGCCCCCGCGCCGACGCTATGCAATGCAGTATGCAGTACCGGGCTTCAGCCGGTAAGCCCCGCCCCCATCGCGGTAAGCCCCGCCTCCGGCTCTGACGCTATGCCATGCAGTGCATGTTGCCAGCTGTACCGGGCTTATGCCGGTAAGCCCCGCCCCCATCGCGGTAAGCCCCGCCTCCGGCTCCGACGCTATGCCATGCAGTGCATGTTGCCAGCTGTACCGGGCTTATGCCGGTAAGCCCCGCCCCCGGCTCCGACGCTATGCCACGCAGTGCATGTTGCCAGCTGTACCGGGCTTATGCCGGTAAGCCCCGCCCCCATCGCGGTAAGCCCCGCCTTCGGCTTCGACGCTATGCCATGCAGTGCATGTTGCCAGCTGTACCGGGCTTATGCCGGTAAGCCCCGCCCCCATCGCGGTAAGCCGGTAAGCTTAAGCCGGTAAGCCCCGCCCCCATTGCGGGGGGCTTGTTTAAAAATACAAATGGCAGTACAATGCCATGAGAAGTAACAGCGGCCCCAGCGCCGAAAGAAAAAAAGTGTTGCGTCTGCTGAAGAGGTAGCAGTAAGCATTGCATGTTGCCAACAGTACCGGGCTTAAGCTGGTAGGCCCCGCCCCCTGCGCCAACACAATGCTATGCAATCCTCTGTAATCCAATATATATATATATATATTTTATGCTTGTTTTTGGAAGGAAACCGGAGTACCCAGACGAAACCTACACAAACACAGAGAACATTCAAACTCTTCGCAGATGTTTCCCTTAGTGGGATTTGAACCCAGGACCACAGCGCTGCAAGGCTAGTGTGCTAACCACTGAGCCACCGTGCTGCCTCTTCAGAAATGTCATTTGAATGGGGGAATGTGTAAAAAAAATGGGGTTGCTATGCCATGAGAAGCAACAGCCGACCAAGCGCCAAAGGAAATGAAGTGTTGCGTCTGCTGAAGAGGTGGCAGATAGCATTGCATGTTGCCATAGTTGCAAACTTTATCGGGCATGACGCGGTAAGCCCCGCCCCCCCGGCTCCGACGCCATGCCATGCAGTGCATGTTGCCAGCTGTACCGGGTTTATGCCGGTAAGCCCCGCCCCCATCGCGGTAAGCCCCGCCTCCGGCTCCGACGCCATGCCATGCAGTGCATGTTGCCAGCTGTACCGGGCTTATGCCGGTAAGCCCCGCCCCCATCGCGGTAAGCCCCGCCTCCGGCTCCGACGCCATGCCATTCAGTGCATGTTGCCAGCTGTACCGGGCTTATGCCGGTAAGCCCCGCCCCCATCGCGGTAAGCCCCGCCTCCGGCTCCGACGCTACGCCATGCAGTGCATGTTGCCAGCTGTACCGGGCTTATGCCGGTAAGCCCCGTCCCCATCGCGGTAAGCCCCGCCTCCGGCTCCGACGCTATGCCATGCAGTGCATGTTGCCAGCTGTACCGGGCTTATGCCGGTAAGCCCCGCCCCCATCGCGGTAAGCCCCGCCTTCGGCTCCGACGCTATGCCATGCAGTGCATGTTGCCAGCTGTACCGGGCTAATGCCGGTAAGCCCTGCCCCCATCGCGGTAAGCCCCGCCTACTGCTCCGACGCTATGCCATGCAGTGCATGTTTCCAGCTGTACCGGGCTTATGCCGGTAAGCCCCGCCCCCGGCTCCGACGCTATGCCACGCAGTGCATGTTGCCAGCTGTACCGGGCTTATGCCGGTAAGCCCCGCCCCCATCGCGGTAAGCCCCGCCTCCGGCTCCGACGCTATGCCATGCAGTGCATGTTGCCAGCTGTACCGAGCTTATGCCTGTAAGCCCCGCCCCCATCGCGGTAAGCCCCGCCTCCGGCTCCGACGCTATGCCATGCAGTGCATGTTGCCAGCTGTACCGGGCTTATGCCGGTAAGCCCCGCCCCCATCGTGGTAAGCCCCGCCCCGGCTCCGACGCTATGCCATGCACTTTATGTTGCCAACTGTATCGGCTTAAGCCGGTAAGCCCCGCACCCATTGCGGGGGCTTGTTTAAAAATACAAATGGCAGTGCAATGCCATGAGAAATAACAGCGGCCCCAGCGCGAAAAGAAAAAAAGTGTTGCGTCTGCTGAAGGGGTGGCAGTAAGCATTGCATGTTGCCAACAGTACCGGGCTTAAGCCGGTAGGCCCCGCCCCCTGCGCCAACTAAATGCTATGCAATCCTCTGTAATCCAATATATATATACATATTTTGTTTGTTTTTGGAAGGAAACCGGAGTACCCAGACGAAACCTACACAAACACAGAGAACATTCAAACTCTTCGCAGATGTTGCCCTTAGTGGGATTTGAACCCAGGACCACAGCGCTGCAAGGTTAGTGTGCTAACCACTGAGCCACCGTGCTGCCTCTACAGAAATGTCATTTGAATGGGGGAATGTGTAAAAAAAATGGGGTTGCTATGCCATGAGAAGCAACAGCCGACCAAGCGCCAAAGGAAATGAAGTGTTGCGTCTGCTGAAGAGGTGGCAGATAGCATTGCATGTTGCCATAGTTGCAAACTTTATCGGGCATGACGCGGTAAGCCCCGCCCCCCCGGCTCCTACGCTATGCCATGCAGTGCATGTTGCCAGCTGTACCGGGCTTATGCCGGTAAGCCCCGCCCCCATCGCGGTAAGCCCCGCCTCCGGCTCCGACGCCATGCCATGCAGTGCATGTTGCCAGCTGTACCGGGCTTATGCCGGTAAGCCCCGCCCCCATCGCGGTAAGCCCCGCCTCCGGCTCCGACGCCATGCCATGCAGTGCATGTTGCCAGCTGTACCGGGCTTATGCCGGTAAGCCCCGCCCCCATCGCGGTAAGCCCCGCCTCCGGCTCCGACGCTACGCCATGCAGTGCATGTTGCCAGCTGTACCGGGCTTATGCCGGTAAGCCTCGTCCCCATCGCGGTAAGCCCCGCCTCCGGCTCCGACGCTATGCCATGCAGTGCATGTTGCCAGCTGTACCGGGCTTATGCCGGTAAGCCCCGCCCCCATCGCGGTAAGCCCCGCCTTCGGCTCCGACGCTATGCCATGCAGTGCATGTTGCCAGCTGTACCGGGCTTATGCCGGTAAGCCCCGCCCCCGGCTCCTACGCTATGCCACGCAGTGCATGTTGCCAGCTGTACCGGGCTTATGCCGGTAAGCCCCGCCCCCATCGCGGTAAGCCCCACCCCGGCTCCGACGCTATGCCATGCACTTTATGTTGCCAACTGTATCGGCTTAAGCCGGTAAGCCCCGCACCCATTGCGGGGGCTTGTTTAAAAATACAAATGGCAGTGCAATGCCATGAGAAATAACAGCGGCCCCAGCGCCAAAAGAAAAAAAGTGTTGCGTCTGCTGAAGGAGTGGCAGTAAGCATTGCATGTTGCCAACAGTACCGGGCTTAAGCCGGAGTACCCAGACGAAACCTACACAATCACAGAGAACATTCAAACTCTTTGCAGATGTTGCCCTTAGTGGGATTTGAACCCAGGACCACAGCGCTGCAAGGCTAGTGTGCTAACCACTGAGCCACCGTGCTGCCTCTACAGAAATGTCATTTGAATGGGGGAATGTGTAAAAAAAAATGGGGTTGCTATGCCATGAGAAGCAACAGCCGACCAAGCGCCAAAGGAAATGAAGTGTTGCGTCTGCTGAAGAGGTGGCAGATAGCATTGCATGTTGCCATAGTTGCAAACTTTATCGGGCATGACGCGGTAAGCCCCGCCCCCCCGGCTCCGACGCTATGCCATGCAGTGCATGTTGCCAGCTGTACCGGGCTTATGCCGGTAAGCCCCGCCCCCATCGCGGTAAGCCCCGCCTCCGGCTCCGACGCCATGCCATGCAGTGCATGTTGCCAGCTGTACCGGGCTTATGCCTGTAAGCCCCGCCTCCGGCTCCGACGCCATGCCATGCAGTGCATGTTGCCAGCTGTACCGGGCTTATGCCGGTAAGCCCCGCCCCCATCGCGGTAAGCCCCGCCTCCGGCTCCGACGCTACGCCATGCAGTGCATGTTGCCAGCTGTACCGGGCTTATGCCGGTAAGCCCCGTCCCCATCGCGGTAAGCCCCGCCTCCGGCTCCGACGCTATGCCATGCAGTGCATGTTGCCAGCTGTACCGGGCTTATGCCGGTAAGCCCCGCCCCCATCGCGGTAAGCCCCGCCTTCGGCTCCGACGCTATGCCATGCAGTGCATGTTGCCAGCTGTACCGGGCTTATGCCGGTAAGCCCCGCCCCCATCGCGGTAAGCCCCGCCTCCGGCTCCGACGCTATGCCATGCAGTGCATGTTTCGAGCTGTACCGGGCTTATGCCGGTAAGCCCCGCCCCCGGCTCCGACGCTATGCCACGCAGTGCATGTTGCCAGCTGTACCGGGCTTATGCCGGTAAGCCCCGCCCCCATCGCGGTTAGACCCGCCTCCGGCTCCGACGCTATGCCATGCAGTGCATGTTGCCAGCTGTACCGAGCTTATGCCTGTAAGCCCCGCCCCCATCGCGGTAAGCCCCGCCTCCGGCTCCGACGCTATGCCATGCAGTGCATGTTGCCAGCTGTACCGGGCTTATGCCGGTAAGCCCCGCCCCCATCGCGGTAAGCCCCGCCCCGGCTCCGACGCTATGCCATGCACTTTATGTTGCCAACTGTATCGGCTTAAGCCGGTAAGCCCCGCACCCATTGCGGGGGCTTGTTTAAAAATACAAATGGCAGTGCAATGCCATGAGAAATAACAGCGGCCCCAGCGCGAAAAGAAAAAAAGTGTTGCGTCTGCTGAAGGGGTGGCAGTAAGCATTGCATGTTGCCAACAGTACCGGGCTTAAGCCGGTAGGCCCCGCCCCCTGCGCCAACTAAATGCTATGCAATCCTCTGTAATCCAATATATATATACATATTTTGTTTGTTTTTGGAAGGAAACCGGAGTACCCAGACGAAACCTACACAAACACAGAGAACATTCAAACTCTTCGCAGATGTTGCCCTTAGTGAGATTTGAACCCAGGACCACAGCGCTGCAAGGTTAGTGTGCTAACCACTGAGCCACCGTGCTGCCTCTACAGAAATGTCATTTGAATGGGGGAATGTGTAAAAAAAATGGGGTTGCTATGCCATGAGAAGCAACAGCCGACCAAGCGCCAAAGGAAATGAAGTGTTGCGTCTGCTGAAGAGGTGGCAGATAGCATTGCATGTTGCCATAGTTGCAAACTTTATCGGGCATGACGCGGTAAGCCCCGCCCCCCCGGCTCCGACGCCATGCCATGCAGTGCATGTTGCCAGCTGTACCGGGCTTATGCCGGTAAGCCCCGCCCCCATCGCGGTAAGCCCCGCCTCCGGGTCCTACGCCATGCCATGCAGTGCATGTTGCCAGCTGTACCGGGCTTATGCCGGTAAGCCCCGCCCCCATCGCGGTAAGCCCCGCCTCCGGCTCCGACGCCATGCCATGCAGTGCATGTTGCCAGCTGTACCGGGCTTATGCCGGTAAGCCCCGCCCCCATCGCGGTAAGCCCCGCCTCCGGCTCCGACGCTACGCCATGCAGTGCATGTTGCCAGCTGTACCGAGCTTATGCCTGTAAGCCCCGCCCCCATCGCGGTAAGCCCCGCCTCCGGCTCCGACGCTATGCCATGCAGTGCATGTTGCCAGCTGTACCGGGCTTATGCCGGTAAGCCCCGCCCCCATCGCGGTAAGCCCCACCCCGGCTCCGACGCTATGCCATGCACTTTATGTTGCCAACTGTATCGGCTTAAGCCGGTAAGCCCCGCACCCATTGCGGGGGCTTGTTTAAAAATACAAATGGCAGTGCAATGCCATGAGAAATAACAGCGGCCCCAGCGCGAAAAGAAAAAAAGTGTTGCGTCTGCTGAAGGGGTGGCAGTAAGCATTGCATGTTGCCAACAGTACAGGGCTTAAGCCGGTAAGCCCCGCCCCCTGCGCCAACTAAATGCTATGCAATCCTCTGTAATCCAATATATACATATTTTGTTTGTTTTGGGAAGGAAACCGGAGTACCCAGACGAAACCTACACAAACACAGAGAACATTCAAACTCTTCGCAGATGTTGCCCTTAGTGGGATTTGAACCCAGGACCACAGCGCTGCAAGGTTAGTGTGCTAACCACTGAGCCACCGTGCTGCCTCTACAGAAATGTCATTTGAATGGGGGAATGTGTAAAAAAAATGGGGTTGCTATGCCATGAGAAGCAACAGCCGACCAAGCGCCAAAGGAAATGAAGTGTTGCGTCTGCTGAAGAGGTGGCAGATAGCACTGCATGTTGCCATAGTTGCAAACTTTATCGGGCATGACGCGGTAAGCCCCGCGCCCCCGCGCCGACGCTATGCAATGCAGTATGCAGTACCGGGCTTCAGCCGGTAAGCCCCGCCCCCATCGCGGTAAGCCCCGCCTCCGGCTCTGACGCTATGCCATGCAGTGCATGTTGCCAGCTGTACCGGGCTTATGCCGGTAAGCCCCGCCCCCATCGCGGTAAGCCCCGCCTCCGGCTCCGACGCTATGCCATGCAGTGCATGTTGCCAGCTGTACCGGGCTTATGCCGGTAAGCCCCGCCCCCGGCTCCGACGCTATGCCACGCAGTGCATGTTGCCAGCTGTACCGGGCTTATGCCGGTAAGCCCCGCCCCCATCGCGGTAAGCCCCGCCTTCGGCTTCGACGCTATGCCATGCAGTGCATGTTGCCAGCTGTACCGGGCTTATGCCGGTAAGCCCCGCCCCCATCGCGGTAAGCCGGTAAGCTTAAGCCGGTAAGCCCCGCCCCCATTGCGGGGGGCTTGTTTAAAAATACAAATGGCAGTACAATGCCATGAGAAGTAACAGCGGCCCCAGCGCCGAAAGAAAAAAAGTGTTGCGTCTGCTGAAGAGGTAGCAGTAAGCATTGCATGTTGCCAACAGTACCGGGCTTAAGCTGGTAGGCCCCGCCCCCTGCGCCAACACAATGCTATGCAATCCTCTGTAATCCAATATATATATATATATATTTTATGCTTGTTTTTGGAAGGAAACCGGAGTACCCAGACGAAACCTACACAAACACAGAGAACATTCAAACTCTTCGCAGATGTTTCCCTTAGTGGGATTTGAACCCAGGACCACAGCGCTGCAAGGCTAGTGTGCTAACCACTGAGCCACCGTGCTGCCTCTTCAGAAATGTCATTTGAATGGGGGAATGTGTAAAAAAAATGGGGTTGCTATGCCATGAGAAGCAACAGCCGACCAAGCGCCAAAGGAAATGAAGTGTTGCGTCTGCTGAAGAGGTGGCAGATAGCATTGCATGTTGCCATAGTTGCAAACTTTATCGGGCATGACGCGGTAAGCCCCGCCCCCCCGGCTCCGACGCTATGCCATGCAGTGCATGTTGCCAGCTGTACCGGGTTTATGCCGGTAAGCCCCGCCCCCATCGCGGTAAGCCCCGCCTCCGGCTCCGACGCCATGCCATGCAGTGCATGTTGCCAGCTGTACCGGGCTTATGCCGGTAAGCCCCGCCCCCATCGCGGTAAGCCCCGCCTCCGGCTCCGACGCCATGCCATTCAGTGCATGTTGCCAGCTGTACCGGGCTTATGCCGGTAAGCCCCGCCCCCATCGCGGTAAGCCCCGCCTCCGGCTCCGACGCTACGCCATGCAGTGCATGTTGCCAGCTGTACCGGGCTTATGCCGGTAAGCCCCGTCCCCATCGCGGTAAGCCCCGCCTCCGGCTCCGACGCTATGCCATGCAGTGCATGTTGCCAGCTGTACCGGGCTTATGCCGGTAAGCCCCGCCCCCATCGCGGTAAGCCCCGCCTTCGGCTCCGACGCTATGCCATGCAGTGCATGTTGCCAGCTGTACCGGGCTTATGCCGGTAAGCCCCGCCCCCATCGCGGTAAGCCCCGCCTCCGGCTCCGACGCCATGCCATGCAGTGCATGTTTCGAGCTGTACCGGGCTTATGCCGGTAAGCCCCGCCCCCGGCTCCGACGCTATGCCACGCAGTGCATGTTGCCAGCTGTACCGGGCTTATGCCGGTAAGCCCCGCCCCCATCGCGGTTAGACCCGCCTCCGGCTCCGACGCTATGCCATGCAGTGCATGTTGCCAGCTGTACCGAGCTTATGCCTGTAAGCCCCGCCCCCATCGCGGTAAGCCCCGCCTCCGGCTCCGACGCTATGCCATGCAGTGCATGTTGCCAGCTGTACCGGGCTTATGCCGGTAAGCCCCGCCCCCATCGCGGTAAGCCCCGCCCCGGCTCCGACGCTATGCCATGCACTTTATGTTGCCAACTGTATCGGCTTAAGCCGGTAAGCCCCGCACCCATTGCGGGGGCTTGTTTAAAAATACAAATGGCAGTGCAATGCCATGAGAAATAACAGCGGCCCCAGCGCGAAAAGAAAAAAAGTGTTGCGTCTGCTGAAGGGGTGGCAGTAAGCATTGCATGTTGCCAACAGTACCGGGCTTAAGCCGGTAGGCCCCGCCCCCTGCGCCAACTAAATGCTATGCAATCCTCTGTAATCCAATATATATATACATATTTTGTTTGTTTTTGGAAGGAAACCGGAGTACCCAGACGAAACCTACACAAACACAGAGAACATTCAAACTCGTCGCAGATGTTGCCCTTAGTGAGATTTGAACCCAGGACCACAGCGCTGCAAGGTTAGTGTGCTAACCACTGAGCCACCGTGCTGCCTCTACAGAAATGTCATTTGAATGGGGGAATGTGTAAAAAAAATGGGGTTGCTATGCCATGAGAAGCAACAGCCGACCAAGCGCCAAAGGAAATGAAGTGTTGCGTCTGCTGAAGAGGTGGCAGATAGCATTGCATGTTGCCATAGTTGCAAACTTTATCGGGCATGACGCGGTAAGCCCCGCCCCCCGGCTCCGACGCCATGCCATGCAGTGCATGTTGCCAGCTGTACCGGGCTTATGCCGGTAAGCCCCGCCCCCATCGCGGTAAGCCCCGCCTCCGGGTCCTACGCCATGCCATGCAGTGCATGTTGCCAGCTGTACCGGGCTTATGCCGGTAAGCCCCGCCCCCATCGCGGTAAGCCCCGCCTCCGGCTCCGACGCCATGCCATGCAGTGCATGTTGCCAGCTGTACCGGGCTTATGCCGGTAAGCCCCGCCCCCATCGCGGTAAGCCCCGCCTCCGGCTCCGACGCTACGCCATGCAGTGCATGTTGCCAGCTGTACCGAGCTTATGCCTGTAAGCCCCGCCCCCATCGCGGTAAGCCCCGCCTCCGGCTCCGACGCTATGCCATGCAGTGCATGTTGCCAGCTGTACCGGGCTTATGCCGGTAAGCCCCGCCCCCATCGCGGTAAGCCCCACCCCGGCTCCGACGCTATGCCATGCACTTTATGTTGCCAACTGTATCGGCTTAAGCCGGTAAGCCCCGCACCCATTGCGGGGGCTTGTTTAAAAATACAAATGGCAGTGCAATGCCATGAGAAATAACAGCGGCCCCAGCGCGAAAAGAAAAAAAGTGTTGCGTCTGCTGAAGGGGTGGCAGTAAGCATTGCATGTTGCCAACAGTACAGGGCTTAAGCCGGTAAGCCCCGCCCCCTGCGCCAACTAAATGCTATGCAATCCTCTGTAATCCAATATATACATATTTTGTTTGTTTTTGGAAGGAAACCGGAGTACCCAGACGAAACCTACACAAACACAGAGAACATTCAAACTCTTCGCAGATGTTGCCCTTAGTGGGATTTGAACCCAGGACCACAGCGCTGCAAGGTTAGTGTGCTAACCACTGAGCCACCGTGCTGCCTCTACAGAAATGTCATTTGAATGGGGGAATGTGTAAAAAAAATGGGGTTGCTATGCCATGAGAAGCAACAGCCGACCAAGCGCCAAAGGAAATGAAGTGTTGCGTCTGCTGAAGAGGTGGCAGATAGCATTGCATGTTGCCATAGTTGCAAACTTTATCGGGCATGACGCGGTAAGCCCCGCCCCCCAGCTCCGACGCTATGCCATGCAGTGCATGTTGCCAGCTGTACCGGGCTTTTGCCGGTAAGCCCCGCCCCCATCGCGGTAAGCCCCGCCTCCGGCTCCGACGCCATGCCATGCAGTGCATGTTGCCAGCTGTACCAGGGCTTATGCCGGTAAGCCCCGCCCCCATCGCGGTAAGCCCCGCCTCCGGGTCCTACGCCATGCCATGCAGTGCATGTTGCCAGCTGTACCGGGCTTATGCCGGTAAGCCCCGCCCCCATCGCGGTAAGCCCCGCCTCCGGCTCCGACGCCATGCCATGCAGTGCATGTTGCCAGCTGTACCGGGCTTATGCCGGTAAGCCCCGCCCCCATCGCGGTAAGCCCCGCCTCCGGCTCCGACGCTACGCCATGCAGTGCATGTTGCCAGCTGTACCGAGCTTATGCCTGTAAGCCCCGCCCCCATCGCGGTAAGCCCCGCCTCCGGCTCCGACGCTATGCCATGCAGTGCATGTTGCCAGCTGTACCGGGCTTATGCCGGTAAGCCCCGCCCCCATCGCGGTAAGCCCCGCCCCGGCTCCGACGCTATGCCATGCACTTTATGTTGCCAACTGTATCGGCTTAAGCCGGTAAGCCCCGCACCCATTGCGGGGGCTTGTTTAAAAATACAAATGGCAGTGCAATGCCATGAGAAATAACAGCGGCCCCAGCGCGAAAAGAAAAAAAGTGTTGCGTCTGCTGAAGGGGTGGCAGTAAGCATTGCATGTTGCCAACAGTACAGGGCTTAAGCCGGTAAGCCCCGCCCCCTGCGCCAACTAAATGCTATGCAATCCTCTGTAATCCAATATATACATATTTTGTTTGTTTTTGGAAGGAAACCGGAGTACCCAGACGAAACCTACACAAACACAGAGAACATTCAAACTCTTCGCAGATGTTGCCCTTAGTGGGATTTGAACCCAGGACCACAGCGCTGCAAGGTTAGTGTGCTAACCACTGAGCCACCGTGCTGCCTCTACAGAAATGTCATTTGAATGGGGGAATGTGTAAAAAAAATGGGGTTGCTATGCCATGAGAAGCAACAGCCGACCAAGCGCCAAAGGAAATGAAGTGTTGCGTCTGCTGAAGAGGTGGCAGATAGCACTGCATGTTGCCATAGTTGCAAACTTTATCGGGCATGACGCGGTAAGCCCCGCGCCCCCGCGCCGACGCTATGCAATGCAGTATGCAGTACCGGGCTTCAGCCGGTAAGCCCCGCCCCCATCGCGGTAAGCCCCGCCTCCGGCTCTGACGCTATGCCATGCAGTGCATGTTGCCAGCTGTACCGGGCTTATGCCGGTAAGCCCCGCCCCCATCGCGGTAAGCCCCGCCTCCGGCTCCGACGCTATGCCATGCAGTGCATGTTGCCAGCTGTACCGGGCTTATGCCGGTAAGCCCCGCCCCCGGCTCCGACGCTATGCCACGCAGTGCATGTTGCCAGCTGTACCGGGCTTATGCCGGTAAGCCCCGCCCCCATCGCGGTAAGCCCCGCCTTCGGCTTCGACGCTATGCCATGCAGTGCATGTTGCCAGCTGTACCGGGCTTATGCCGGTAAGCCCCGCCCCCATCGCGGTAAGCCGGTAAGCTTAAGCCGGTAAGCCCCGCCCCCATTGCGGGGGGCTTGTTTAAAAATACAAATGGCAGTACAATGCCATGAGAAGTAACAGCGGCCCCAGCGCCGAAAGAAAAAAAGTGTTGCGTCTGCTGAAGAGGTAGCAGTAAGCATTGCATGTTGCCAACAGTACCGGGCTTAAGCTGGTAGGCCCCGCCCCCTGCGCCAACACAATGCTATGCAATCCTCTGTAATCCAATATATATATATATATATTTTATGCTTGTTTTTGGAAGGAAACCGGAGTACCCAGACGAAACCTACACAAACACAGAGAACATTCAAACTCTTCGCAGATGTTTCCCTTAGTGGGATTTGAACCCAGGACCACAGCGCTGCAAGGCTAGTGTGCTAACCACTGAGCCACCGTGCTGCCTCTTCAGAAATGTCATTTGAATGGGGGAATGTGTAAAAAAAATGGGGTTGCTATGCCATGAGAAGCAACAGCCGACCAAGCGCCAAAGGAAATGAAGTGTTGCGTCTGCTGAAGAGGTGGCAGATAGCATTGCATGTTGCCATAGTTGCAAACTTTATCGGGCATGACGCGGTAAGCCCCGCCCCCCCGGCTCCGACGCCATGCCATGCAGTGCATGTTGCCAGCTGTACCGGGTTTATGCCGGTAAGCCCCGCCCCCATCGCGGTAAGCCCCGCCTCCGGCTCCGACGCCATGCCATGCAGTGCATGTTGCCAGCTGTACCGGGCTTATGCCGGTAAGCCCCGCCCCCATCGCGGTAAGCCCCGCCTCCGGCTCCGACGCCATGCCATTCAGTGCATGTTGCCAGCTGTACCGGGCTTATGCCGGTAAGCCCCGCCCCCATCGCGGTAAGCCCCGCCTCCGGCTCCGACGCTACGCCATGCAGTGCATGTTGCCAGCTGTACCGGGCTTATGCCGGTAAGCCCCGTCCCCATCGCGGTAAGCCCCGCCTCCGGCTCCGACGCTATGCCATGCAGTGCATGTTGCCAGCTGTACCGGGCTTATGCCGGTAAGCCCCGCCCCCATCGCGGTAAGCCCCGCCTCCGGCTCCGACGCTATGCCATGCAGTGCATGTTGCCAGCTGTACCGGGCTAAGGCCGGTAAGCCCCTGCCCCCATCGCGGTAAGCCCCGCCTACTGCTCCGACGCTATGCCATGCAGTGCATGTTTCCAGCTGTACCGGGCTTATGCCGGTAAGCCCCGCCCCCGGCTCCGACGCTATGCCACGCAGTGCATGTTGCCAGCTGTACCGGGCTTATGCCGGTAAGCCCCGCCCCCATCGCGGTAAGCCCCGCCTCCGGCTCCGACGCTATGCCATGCAGTGCATGTTGCCAGCTGTACCGAGCTTATGCCTGTAAGCCCCGCCCCCATCGCGGTAAGCCCCGCCTCCGGCTCCGACGCTATGCCATGCAGTGCATGTTGCCAGCTGTACCGGGCTTATGCCGGTAAGCCCCGCCCCCATCGTGGTAAGCCCCGCCCCGGCTCCGACGCTATGCCATGCACTTTATGTTGCCAACTGTATCGGCTTAAGCCGGTAAGCCCCGCACCCATTGCGGGGGCTTGTTTAAAAATACAAATGGCAGTGCAATGCCATGAGAAATAACAGCGGCCCCAGCGCGAAAAGAAAAAAAGTGTTGCGTCTGCTGAAGGGGTGGCAGTAAGCATTGCATGTTGCCAACAGTACCGGGCTTAAGCCGGTAGGCCCCGCCCCCTGCGCCAACTAAATGCTATGCAATCCTCTGTAATCCAATATATATATACATATTTTGTTTGTTTTTGGAAGGAAACCGGAGTACCCAGACGAAACCTACACAAACACAGAGAACATTCAAACTCTTCGCAGATGTTGCCCTTAGTGGGATTTGAACCCAGGACCACAGCGCTGCAAGGTTAGTGTGCTAACCACTGAGCCACCGTGCTGCCTCTACAGAAATGTCATTTGAATGGGGGAATGTGTAAAAAAAATGGGGTTGCTATGCCATGAGAAGCAACAGCCGACCAAGCGCCAAAGGAAATGAAGTGTTGCGTCTGCTGAAGAGGTGGCAGATAGCATTGCATGTTGCCATAGTTGCAAACTTTATCGGGCATGACGCGGTAAGCCGCGCCCCCCCGGCTCCGACGCTATGCCATGCAGTGCATGTTGCCAGCTGTACCGGGCTTATGCCGGTAAGCCCCGCCCCCATCGCGGTAAGCCCCGCCTCCGGCTCCGACGCCATGCCATGCAGTGCATGTTGCCAGCTGTACCGGGCTTATGCCGGTAAGCCCCGCCCCCATCGCGGTAAGCCCCGCCTCCGGGCTCCTACGCCATGCCATGCAGTGCATGTTGCCAGCTGTACCGGGCTTATGCCGGTAAGCCCCGCCCCCATCGCGGTAAGCCCCGCCTCCGGCTCCGACGCCTATGCCATGCAGTGCATGTTGCCAGCTGTACCGGGCTTATGCCGGTAAGCCTCGTCCCCATCGCGGTAAGCCCCGCCTCCGGCTCCGACGCTATGCCATGCAGTGCATGTTGCCAGCTGTACCGGGCTTATGCCGGTAAGCCCCGCCCCCATCGCGGTAAGCCCCGCCTTCGGCTCCGACGCTATGCCATGCAGTGCATGTTGCCAGCTGTACCGGGCTTATGCCGGTAAGCCCCGCCCCCGGCTCCTACGCTATGCCACGCAGTGCATGTTGCCAGCTGTACCGGGCTTATGCCGGTAAGCCCCGCCCCCATCGCGGTAAGCCCCACCCCGGCTCCGACGCTATGCCATGCACTTTATGTTGCCAACTGTATCGGCTTAAGCCGGTAAGCCCCGCACCCATTGCGGGGGCTTGTTTAAAAATACAAATGGCAGTGCAATGCCATGAGAAATAACAGCGGCCCCAGCGCCAAAAGAAAAAAAGTGTTGCGTCTGCTGAAGGAGTGGCAGTAAGCATTGCATGTTGCCAACAGTACCGGGCTTAAGCCGGAGTACCCAGACGAAACCTACACAATCACAGAGAACATTCAAACTCTTTGCAGATGTTGCCCTTAGTGGGATTTGAACCCAGGACCACAGCGCTGCAAGGCTAGTGTGCTAACCACTGAGCCACCGTGCTGCCTCTACAGAAATGTCATTTGAATGGGGGAATGTGTAAAAAAAAATGGGGTTGCTATGCCATGAGAAGCAACAGCCGACCAAGCGCCAAAGGAAATGAAGTGTTGCGTCTGCTGAAGAGGTGGCAGATAGCATTGCATGTTGCCATAGTTGCAAACTTTATCGGGCATGACGCGGTAAGCCCCGCCCCCCCGGCTCCGACGCTATGCCATGCAGTGCATGTTGCCAGCTGTACCGGGCTTATGCCGGTAAGCCCCGCCCCCATCGCGGTAAGCCCCGCCTCCGGCTCCGACGCCATGCCATGCAGTGCATGTTGCCAGCTGTACCGGGCTTATGCCTGTAAGCCCCGCCTCCGGCTCCGACGCCATGCCATGCAGTGCATGTTGCCAGCTGTACCGGGCTTATGCCGGTAAGCCCCGCCCCCATCGCGGTAAGCCCCGCCTCCGGCTCCGACGCTACGCCATGCAGTGCATGTTGCCAGCTGTACCGGGCTTATGCCGGTAAGCCCCGTCCCCATCGCGGTAAGCCCCGCCTCCGGCTCCGACGCTATGCCATGCAGTGCATGTTGCCAGCTGTACCGGGCTTATGCCGGTAAGCCCCGCCCCCATCGCGGTAAGCCCCGCCTTCGGCTCCGACGCTATGCCATGCAGTGCATGTTGCCAGCTGTACCGGGCTTATGCCGGTAAGCCCCGCCCCCATCGCGGTAAGCCCCGCCTCCGGCTCCGACGCTATGCCATGCAGTGCATGTTTCGAGCTGTACCGGGCTTATGCCGGTAAGCCCCGCCCCCGGCTCCGACGCTATGCCACGCAGTGCATGTTGCCAGCTGTACCGGGCTTATGCCGGTAAGCCCCGCCCCCATCGCGGTTAGACCCGCCTCCGGCTCCGACGCTATGCCATGCAGTGCATGTTGCCAGCTGTACCGAGCTTATGCCTGTAAGCCCCGCCCCCATCGCGGTAAGCCCCGCCTCCGGCTCCGACGCTATGCCATGCAGTGCATGTTGCCAGCTGTACCGGGCTTATGCCGGTAAGCCCCGCCCCCATCGCGGTAAGCCCCGCCCCGGCTCCGACGCTATGCCATGCACTTTATGTTGCCAACTGTATCGGCTTAAGCCGGTAAGCCCCGCACCCATTGCGGGGGCTTGTTTAAAAATACAAATGGCAGTGCAATGCCATGAGAAATAACAGCGGCCCCAGCGCGAAAAGAAAAAAAGTGTTGCGTCTGCTGAAGGGGTGGCAGTAAGCATTGCATGTTGCCAACAGTACCGGGCTTAAGCCGGTAGGCCCCGCCCCCTGCGCCAACTAAATGCTATGCAATCCTCTGTAATCCAATATATATATACATATTTTGTTTGTTTTTGGAAGGAAACCGGAGTACCCAGACGAAACCTACACAAACACAGAGAACATTCAAACTCTTCGCAGATGTTGCCCTTAGTGAGATTTGAACCCAGGACCACAGCGCTGCAAGGTTAGTGTGCTAACCACTGAGCCACCGTGCTGCCTCTACAGAAATGTCATTTGAATGGGGGAATGTGTAAAAAAAATGGGGTTGCTATGCCATGAGAAGCAACAGCCGACCAAGCGCCAAAGGAAATGAAGTGTTGCGTCTGCTGAAGAGGTGGCAGATAGCATTGCATGTTGCCATAGTTGCAAACTTTATCGGGCATGACGCGGTAAGCCCCGCCCCCCGGCTCCGACGCTATGCCATGCAGTGCATGTTGCCAGCTGTACCGGGCTTTTGCCGGTAAGCCCCGCCCCCATCGCGGTAAGCCCCGCCTCCGGCTCCGACGCCATGCCATGCAGTGCATGTTGCCAGCTGTACCATGCTTATGCCGGTAAGCCCCGCCCCCATCGCGGTAAGCCCCGCCTCCGGGTCCTACGCCATGCCATGCAGTGCATGTTGCCAGCTGTACCGGGCTTATGCCGGTAAGCCCCGCCCCCATCGCGGTAAGCCCCGCCTCCGGCTCCGACGCCATGCCATGCAGTGCATGTTGCCAGCTGTACCGGGCTTATGCCGGTAAGCCCCGCCCCCATCGCGGTAAGCCCCGCCTCCGGCTCCGACGCTACGCCATGCAGTGCATGTTGCCAGCTGTACCGAGCTTATGCCTGTAAGCCCCGCCCCCATCGCGGTAAGCCCCGCCTCCGGCTCCGACGCTATGCCATGCAGTGCATGTTGCCAGCTGTACCGGGCTTATGCCGGTAAGCCCCGCCCCCATCGCGGTAAGCCCCACCCCGGCTCCGACGCTATGCCATGCACTTTATGTTGCCAACTGTATCGGCTTAAGCCGGTAAGCCCCGCACCCATTGCGGGGGCTTGTTTAAAAATACAAATGGCAGTGCAATGCCATGAGAAATAACAGCGGCCCCAGCGCGAAAAGAAAAAAAGTGTTGCGTCTGCTGAAGGGGTGGCAGTAAGCATTGCATGTTGCCAACAGTACAGGGCTTAAGCCGGTAAGCCCCGCCCCCTGCGCCAACTAAATGCTATGCAATCCTCTGTAATCCAATATATACATATTTTGTTTGTTTTTGGAAGGAAACCGGAGTACCCAGACGAAACCTACACAAACACAGAGAACATTCAAACTCTTCGCAGATGTTGCCCTTAGTGGGATTTGAACCCAGGACCACAGCGCTGCAAGGTTAGTGTGCTAACCACTGAGCCACCGTGCTGCCTCTACAGAAATGTCATTTGAATGGGGGAATGTGTAAAAAAAATGGGGTTGCTATGCCATGAGAAGCAACAGCCGACCAAGCGCCAAAGGAAATGAAGTGTTGCGTCTGCTGAAGAGGTGGCAGATAGCATTGCATGTTGCCATAGTTGCAAACTTTATCGGGCATGACGCGGTAAGCCCCGCGCCCCCGCGCCGACGCTATGCAATGCAGTATGCAGTACCGGGCTTCAGCCGGTAAGCCCCGCCCCCATCGCGGTAAGCCCCGCCTCCGGCTCCGACGCTATGCCATGCAGTGCATGTTGCCAGCTGTACCGGGCTTATGCCGGTAAGCCCCGCCCCCATCGCGGTAAGCCCCGCCTCCGGCTCCGACGCTATGCCATGCAGTGCATGTTGCCAGCTGTACCGGGCTTATGCCGGTAAGCCCCGCCCCCGGCTCCGACGCTATGCCACGCAGTGCATGTTGCCAGCTGTACCGGGCTTATGCCGGTAAGCCCCGCCCCCATCGCGGTAAGCCCCGCCTTCGGCTTCGACGCTATGCCATGCAGTGCATGTTGCCAGCTGTACCGGGCTTATGCCGGTAAGCCCCGCCCCCATCGCGGTAAGCCGGTAAGCTTAAGCCGGTAAGCCCCGCCCCCATTGCGGGGGGCTTGTTTAAAAATACAAATGGCAGTACAATGCCATGAGAAGTAACAGCGGCCCCAGCGCCGAAAGAAAAAAAGTGTTGCGTCTGCTGAAGAGGTAGCACTAAGCATTGCATGTTGCCAACAGTACCGGGCTTAAGCTGGTAGGCCCCGCCCCCTGCGCCAACACAATGCTATGCAATCCTCTGTAATCCAATATATATATATATATATTTTATGCTTGTTTTTGGAAGGAAACCGGAGTACCCAGACGAAACCTACACAAACACAGAGAACATTCAAACTCTTCGCAGATGTTTCCCTTAGTGGGATTTGAACCCAGGACCACAGCGCTGCAAGGCTAGTGTGCTAACCACTGAGCCACCGTGCTGCCTCTTCAGAAATGTCATTTGAATGGGGGAATGTGTAAAAAAAATGGGGTTGCTATGCCATGAGAAGCAACAGCCGACCAAGCGCCAAAGGAAATGAAGTGTTGCGTCTGCTGAAGAGGTGGCAGATAGCATTGCATGTTGCCATAGTTGCAAACTTTATCGGGCATGACGCGGTAAGCCCCGCCCCCCCGGCTCCGACGCCTATGCCATGCAGTGCATGTTGCCAGCTGTACCGGGTTTATGCCGGTAAGCCCCGCCCCCATCGCGGTAAGCCCCGCCTCCGGCTCCGACGCCATGCCATGCAGTGCATGTTGCCAGCTGTACCGGGCTTATGCCGGTAAGCCCCGCCCCCATCGCGGTAAGCCCCGCCTCCGGCTCCGACGCCATGCCATTCAGTGCATGTTGCCAGCTGTACCGGGCTTATGCCGGTAAGCCCCGCCCCCATCGCGGTAAGCCCCGCCTCCGGCTCCGACGCTACGCCATGCAGTGCATGTTGCCAGCTGTACCGGGCTTATGCCGGTAAGCCCCGTCCCCATCGCGGTAAGCCCCGCCTCCGGCTCCGACGCTATGCCATGCAGTGCATGTTGCCAGCTGTACCGGGCTTATGCCGGTAAGCCCCGCCCCCATCGCGGTAAGCCCCGCCTTCGGCTCCGACGCTATGCCATGCAGTGCATGTTGCCAGCTGTACCGGGCTTATGCCGGTAAGCCCCGCCCCCATCGCGGTAAGCCCCGCCTCCGGCTCCGACGCTATGCCATGCAGTGCATGTTTCGAGCTGTACCGGGCTTATGCCGGTAAGCCCCGCCCCCGGCTCCGACGCTATGCCACGCAGTGCATGTTGCCAGCTGTACCGGGCTTATGCCGGTAAGCCCCGCCCCCATCGCGGTTAGACCCGCCTCCGGCTCCGACGCTATGCCATGCAGTGCATGTTGCCAGCTGTACCGAGCTTATGCCTGTAAGCCCCGCCCCCATCGCGGTAAGCCCCGCCTCCGGCTCCGACGCTATGCCATGCAGTGCATGTTGCCAGCTGTACCGGGCTTATGCCGGTAAGCCCCGCCCCCATCGCGGTAAGCCCCGCCCCGGCTCCGACGCTATGCCATGCACTTTATGTTGCCAACTGTATCGGCTTAAGCCGGTAAGCCCCGCACCCATTGCGGGGGCTTGTTTAAAAATACAAATGGCAGTGCAATGCCATGAGAAATAACAGCGGCCCCAGCGCGAAAAGAAAAAAAGTGTTGCGTCTGCTGAAGGGGTGGCAGTAAGCATTGCATGTTGCCAACAGTACCGGGCTTAAGCCGGTAGGCCCCGCCCCCTGCGCCAACTAAATGCTATGCAATCCTCTGTAATCCAATATATATATACATATTTTGTTTGTTTTTGGAAGGAAACCGGAGTACCCAGACGAAACCTACACAAACACAGAGAACATTCAAACTCTTCGCAGATGTTGCCCTTAGTGAGATTTGAACCCAGGACCACAGCGCTGCAAGGTTAGTGTGCTAACCACTGAGCCACCGTGCTGCCTCTACAGAAATGTCATTTGAATGGGGGAATGTGTAAAAAAAATGGGGTTGCTATGCCATGAGAAGCAACAGCCGACCAAGCGCCAAAGGAAATGAAGTGTTGCGTCTGCTGAAGAGGTGGCAGATAGCATTGCATGTTGCCATAGTTGCAAACTTTATCGGGCATGACGCGGTAAGCCCCGCCCCCCGGCTCCGACGCTATGCCATGCAGTGCATGTTGCCAGCTGTACCGGGCTTTTGCCGGTAAGCCCCGCCCCCATCGCGGTAAGCCCCGCCTCCGGCTCCGACGCCATGCCATGCAGTGCATGTTGCCAGCTGTACCATGCTTATGCCGGTAAGCCCCGCCCCCATCGCGGTAAGCCCCGCCTCCGGGTCCTACGCCATGCCATGCAGTGCATGTTGCCAGCTGTACCGGGCTTATGCCGGTAAGCCCCGCCCCCATCGCGGTAAGCCCCGCCTCCGGCTCCGACGCCATGCCATGCAGTGCATGTTGCCAGCTGTACCGGGCTTATGCCGGTAAGCCCCGCCCCCATCGCGGTAAGCCCCGCCTCCGGCTCCGACGCTACGCCATGCAGTGCATGTTGCCAGCTGTACCGAGCTTATGCCTGTAAGCCCCGCCCCCATCGCGGTAAGCCCCGCCTCCGGCTCCGACGCTATGCCATGCAGTGCATGTTGCCAGCTGTACCGGGCTTATGCCGGTAAGCCCCGCCCCCATCGCGGTAAGCCCCACCCCGGCTCCGACGCTATGCCATGCACTTTATGTTGCCAACTGTATCGGCTTAAGCCGGTAAGCCCCGCACCCATTGCGGGGGCTTGTTTAAAAATACAAATGGCAGTGCAATGCCATGAGAAATAACAGCGGCCCCAGCGCGAAAAGAAAAAAAGTGTTGCGTCTGCTGAAGGGGTGGCAGTAAGCATTGCATGTTGCCAACAGTACAGGGCTTAAGCCGGTAAGCCCCGCCCCCTGCGCCAACTAAATGCTATGCAATCCTCTGTAATCCAATATATACATATTTTGTTTGTTTTTGGAAGGAAACCGGAGTACCCAGACGAAACCTACACAAACACAGAGAACATTCAAACTCTTCGCAGATGTTGCCCTTAGTGGGATTTGAACCCAGGACCACAGCGCTGCAAGGTTAGTGTGCTAACCACTGAGCCACCGTGCTGCCTCTACAGAAATGTCATTTGAATGGGGGAATGTGTAAAAAAAATGGGGTTGCTATGCCATGAGAAGCAACAGCCGACCAAGCGCCAAAGGAAATGAAGTGTTGCGTCTGCTGAAGAGGTGGCAGATAGCACTGCATGTTGCCATAGTTGCAAACTTTATCGGGCATGACGCGGTAAGCCCCGCGCCCCCGCGCCGACGCTATGCAATGCAGTATGCAGTACCGGGCTTCAGCCGGTAAGCCCCGCCCCCATCGCGGTAAGCCCCGCCTCCGGCTCTGACGCTATGCCATGCAGTGCATGTTGCCAGCTGTACCGGGCTTATGCCGGTAAGCCCCGCCCCCATCGCGGTAAGCCCCGCCTCCGGCTCCGACGCTATGCCATGCAGTGCATGTTGCCAGCTGTACCGGGCTTATGCCGGTAAGCCCCGCCCCCGGCTCCGACGCTATGCCACGCAGTGCATGTTGCCAGCTGTACCGGGCTTATGCCGGTAAGCCCCGCCCCCATCGCGGTAAGCCCCGCCTCCGGCTTCGACGCTATGCCATGCAGTGCATGTTGCCAGCTGTACCGGGCTTATGCCGGTAAGCCCCGCCCCCATCGCGGTAAGCCGGTAAGCTTAAGCCGGTAAGCCCCGCCCCCATTGCGGGGGGCTTGTTTAAAAATACAAATGGCAGTACAATGCCATGAGAAGTAACAGCGGCCCCAGCGCCGAAAGAAAAAAAGTGTTGCGTCTGCTGAAGAGGTAGCAGTAAGCATTGCATGTTGCCAACAGTACCGGGCTTAAGCTGGTAGGCCCCGCCCCCTGCGCCAACACAATGCTATGCAATCCTCTGTAATCCAATATATATATATATATATTTTATGCTTGTTTTTGGAAGAAAACCGGAGTACCCAGACGAAACCTACACAAACACAGAGAACATTCAAACTCTTCGCAGATGTTTCCCTTAGTGGGATTTGAACCCAGGACCACAGCGCTGCAAGGCTAGTGTGCTAACCACTGAGCCACCGTGCTGCCTCTTCAGAAATGTCATTTGAATGGGGGAATGTGTAAAAAAAATGGGGTTGCTATGCCATGAGAAGCAACAGCCGACCAAGCGCCAAAGGAAATGAAGTGTTGCGTCTGCTGAAGAGGTGGCAGATAGCATTGCATGTTGCCATAGTTGCAAACTTTATCGGGCATGACGCGGTAAGCCCCGCCCCCCCGGCTCCGACGCCATGCCATGCAGTGCATGTTGCCAGCTGTACCGGGTTTATGCCGGTAAGCCCCGCCCCCATCGCGGTAAGCCCCGCCTCCGGCTCCGACGCCATGCCATGCAGTGCATGTTGCCAGCTGTACCGGGCTTATGCCGGTAAGCCCCGCCCCCATCGCGGTAAGCCCCGCCTCCGGCTCCGACGCCATGCCATTCAGTGCATGTTGCCAGCTGTACCGGGCTTATGCCGGTAAGCCCCGCCCCCATCGCGGTAAGCCCCGCCTCCGGCTCCGACGCTACGCCATGCAGTGCATGTTGCCAGCTGTACCGGGCTTATGCCGGTAAGCCCCGTCCCCATCGCGGTAAGCCCCGCCTCCGGCTCCGACGCTATGCCATGCAGTGCATGTTGCCAGCTGTACCGGGCTTATGCCGGTAAGCCCCGCCCCCATCGCGGTAAGCCCCGCCTCCGGCTCCGACGCTATGCCATGCAGTGCATGTTGCCAGCTGTACCGGGCTTAATGCCGGTAAGCCCCGCCCCCATCGCGGTAAGTCCCCGCCTACTGCTCCGACGCTATGCCATGCAGTGCATGTTTCCAGCTGTACCGGGCTTATGCCGGTAAGCCCCGCCCCCGGCTCCGACGCTATGCCACGCAGTGCATGTTGCCAGCTGTACCGGGCTTATGCCGGTAAGCCCCGCCCCCATCGCGGTAAGCCCCGCCTCCGGCTCCGACGCTATGCCATGCAGTGCATGTTGCCAGCTGTACCGAGCTTTTGCCTGTAAGCCCCGCCCCCATCGCGGTAAGCCCCGCCTCCGGCTCCGACGCTATGCCATGCAGTGCATGTTGCCAGCTGTACCGGGCTTATGCCGGTAAGCCCCGCCCCCATCGTGGTAAGCCCCGCCCCGGCTCCGACGCTATGCCATGCACTTTATGTTGCCAACTGTATCGGCTTAAGCCGGTAAGCCCCGCACCCATTGCGGGGGCTTGTTTAAAAATACAAATGGCAGTGCAATGCCATGAGAAATAACAGCGGCCCCAGCGCGAAAAGAAAAAAAGTGTTGCGTCTGCTGAAGGGGTGGCAGTAAGCATTGCATGTTGCCAACAGTACCGGGCTTAAGCCGGTAGGCCCCGCCCCCTGCGCCAACTAAATGCTATGCAATCCTCTGTAATCCAATATATATATACATATTTTGTTTGTTTTTGGAAGGAAACCGGAGTACCCAGACGAAACCTACACAAACACAGAGAACATTCAAACTCTTCGCAGATGTTGCCCTTAGTGGGATTTGAACCCAGGACCACAGCGCTGCAAGGTTAGTGTGCTAACCACTGAGCCACCGTGCTGCCTCTACAGAAATGTCATTTGAATGGGGGAATGTGTAAAAAAAATGGGGTTGCTATGCCATGAGAAGCAACAGCCGACCAAGCGCCAAAGGAAATGAAGTGTTGCGTCTGCTGAAGAGGTGGCAGATAGCATTGCATGTTGCCATAGTTGCAAACTTTATCGGGCATGACGCGGTAAGCCCCGCCCCCCAGCTCCGACGCTATGCCATGCAGTGCATGTTGCCAGCTGTACCGGGCTTATGCCGGTAAGCCCCGCCCCCATCGCGGTAAGCCCCGCCTCCGGCTCCGACGCCATGCCATGCAGTGCATGTTGCCAGCTGTACCGGGCTTATGCCGGTAAGCCCCGCCCCCATCGCGGTAAGCCCCGCCTCCGGGTCCTACGCCATGCCATGCAGTGCATGTTGCCAGCTGTACCGGGCTTATGCCGGTAAGCCCCGCCCCCATCGCGATAAGCCCCGCCTCCGGCTCCGACGCTACGCCATGCAGTGCATGTTGCCAGCTGTACCGGGCTTATGCCGGTAAGCCTCGTCCCCATCGCGGTAAGCCCCGCCTCCGGCTCCGACGCTATGCCATGCAGTGCATGTTGCCAGCTGTACCGGGCTTATGCCGGTAAGCCCCGCCCCCATCGCGGTAAGCCCCGCCTTCGGCTCCGACGCTATGCCATGCAGTGCATGTTGCCAGCTGTACCGGGCTTATGCCGGTAAGCCCCGCCCCCGGCTCCTACGCTATGCCACGCAGTGCATGTTGCCAGCTGTACCGGGCTTATGCCGGTAAGCCCCGCCCCCATCGCGGTAAGCCCCACCCCGGCTCCGACGCTATGCCATGCACTTTATGTTGCCAACTGTATCGGCTTAAGCCGGTAAGCCCCGCACCCATTGCGGGGGCTTGTTTAAAAATACAAATGGCAGTGCAATGCCATGAGAAATAACAGCGGCCCCAGCGCCAAAAGAAAAAAAGTGTTGCGTCTGCTGAAGGAGTGGCAGTAAGCATTGCATGTTGCCAACAGTACCGGGCTTAAGCCGGAGTACCCAGACGAAACCTACACAATCACAGAGAACATTCAAACTCTTTGCAGATGTTGCCCTTAGTGGGATTTGAACCCAGGACCACAGCGCTGCAAGGCTAGTGTGCTAACCACTGAGCCACCGTGCTGCCTCTACAGAAATGTCATTTGAATGGGGGAATGTGTAAAAAAAAATGGGGTTGCTATGCCATGAGAAGCAACAGCCGACCAAGCGCCAAAGGAAATGAAGTGTTGCGTCTGCTGAAGAGGTGGCAGATAGCATTGCATGTTGCCATAGTTGCAAACTTTATCGGGCATGACGCGGTAAGCCCCGCCCCCCCGGCTCCGACGCTATGCCATGCAGTGCATGTTGCCAGCTGTACCGGGCTTATGCCGGTAAGCCCCGCCCCCATCGCGGTAAGCCCCGCCTCCGGCTCCGACGCCATGCCATGCAGTGCATGTTGCCAGCTGTACCGGGCTTATGCCTGTAAGCCCCGCCTCCGGCTCCGACGCCATGCCATGCAGTGCATGTTGCCAGCTGTACCGGGCTTATGCCGGTAAGCCCCGCCCCCATCGCGGTAAGCCCCGCCTCCGGCTCCGACGCTACGCCATGCAGTGCATGTTGCCAGCTGTACCGGGCTTATGCCGGTAAGCCCCGTCCCCATCGCGGTAAGCCCCGCCTCCGGCTCCGACGCTATGCCATGCAGTGCATGTTGCCAGCTGTACCGGGCTTATGCCGGTAAGCCCCGCCCCCATCGCGGTAAGCCCCGCCTTCGGCTCCGACGCTATGCCATGCAGTGCATGTTGCCAGCTGTACCGGGCTTATGCCGGTAAGCCCCGCCCCCATCGCGGTAAGCCCCGCCTCCGGCTCCGACGCTATGCCATGCAGTGCATGTTTCGAGCTGTACCGGGCTTATGCCGGTAAGCCCCGCCCCCGGCTCCGACGCTATGCCACGCAGTGCATGTTGCCAGCTGTACCGGGCTTATGCCGGTAAGCCCCGCCCCCATCGCGGTTAGACCCGCCTCCGGCTCCGACGCTATGCCATGCAGTGCATGTTGCCAGCTGTACCGAGCTTATGCCTGTAAGCCCCGCCCCCATCGCGGTAAGCCCCGCCTCCGGCTCCGACGCTATGCCATGCAGTGCATGTTGCCAGCTGTACCGGGCTTATGCCGGTAAGCCCCGCCCCCATCGCGGTAAGCCCCGCCCCGGCTCCGACGCTATGCCATGCACTTTATGTTGCCAACTGTATCGGCTTAAGCCGGTAAGCCCCGCACCCATTGCGGGGGCTTGTTTAAAAATACAAATGGCAGTGCAATGCCATGAGAAATAACAGCGGCCCCAGCGCGAAAAGAAAAAAAGTGTTGCGTCTGCTGAAGGGGTGGCAGTAAGCATTGCATGTTGCCAACAGTACCGGGCTTAAGCCGGTAGGCCCCGCCCCCTGCGCCAACTAAATGCTATGCAATCCTCTGTAATCCAATATATATATACATATTTTGTTTGTTTTTGGAAGGAAACCGGAGTACCCAGACGAAACCTACACAAACACAGAGAACATTCAAACTCTTCGCAGATGTTGCCCTTAGTGAGATTTGAACCCAGGACCACAGCGCTGCAAGGTTAGTGTGCTAACCACTGAGCCACCGTGCTGCCTCTACAGAAATGTCATTTGAATGGGGGAATGTGTAAAAAAAATGGGGTTGCTATGCCATGAGAAGCAACAGCCGACCAAGCGCCAAAGGAAATGAAGTGTTGCGTCTGCTGAAGAGGTGGCAGATAGCATTGCATGTTGCCATAGTTGCAAACTTTATCGGGCATGACGCGGTAAGCCCCGCCCCCCCGGCTCCGACGCCATGCCATGCAGTGCATGTTGCCAGCTGTACCGGGCTTATGCCGGTAAGCCCCGCCCCCATCGCGGTAAGCCCCGCCTCCGGCTCCGACGCTATGCCACGCAGTGCATGTTGCCAGCTGTACCGGGCTTATGCCGGTAAGCCCCGCCCCCATCGCGGTAAGCCCCGCCTCCGGCTCCGACGCCATGCCATTCAGTGCATGTTGCCAGCTGTACCGGGCTTATGCCGGTAAGCCCCGCCCCCATCGCGGTAAGCCCCGCCTCCGGCTCCGACGCTACGCCATGCAGTGCATGTTGCCAGCTGTACCGGGCTTATGCCGGTAAGCCCCGTCCCCATCGCGGTAAGCCCCGCCTCCGGCTCCGACGCCATGCCATGCAGTGCATGTTGCCAGCTGTACCGGGCTTATGCCGGTAAGCCCCGCCCCCATCGCGGTAAGCCCCGCCTTCGGCTCCGACGCTATGCCATGCAGTGCATGTTGCCAGCTGTACCGGGCTAATGCCGGTAAGCCCTGCCCCCATCGCGGTAAGCCCCGCCTACTGCTCCGACGCTATGCCATGCAGTGCATGTTTCCAGCTGTACCGGGCTTATGCCGGTAAGCCCCGCCCCCGGCTCCGACGCTATGCCACGCAGTGCATGTTGCCAGCTGTACCGGGCTTATGCCGGTAAGCCCCGCCCCCATCGCGGTAAGCCCCGCCTCCGGCTCCGACGCTATGCCATGCAGTGCATGTTGCCAGCTGTACCGAGCTTATGCCTGTAAGCCCCGCCCCCATCGCGGTAAGCCCCGCCTCCGGCTCCGACGCTATGCCATGCAGTGCATGTTGCCAGCTGTACCGGGCTTATGCCGGTAAGCCCCGCCCCCATCGTGGTAAGCCCCGCCCCGGCTCCGACGCTATGCCATGCACTTTATGTTGCCAACTGTATCGGCTTAAGCCGGTAAGCCCCGCACCCATTGCGGGGGCTTGTTTAAAAATACAAATGGCAGTGCAATGCCATGAGAAATAACAGCGGCCCCAGCGCGAAAAGAAAAAAAGTGTTGCGTCTGCTGAAGGGGTGGCAGTAAGCATTGCATGTTGCCAACAGTACCGGGCTTAAGCCGGTAGGCCCCGCCCCCTGCGCCAACTAAATGCTATGCAATCCTCTGTAATCCAATATATATATACATATTTTGTTTGTTTTTGGAAGGAAACCGGAGTACCCAGACGAAACCTACACAAACACAGAGAACATTCAAACTCTTCGCAGATGTTGCCCTTAGTGGGATTTGAACCCAGGACCACAGCGCTGCAAGGTTAGTGTGCTAACCACTGAGCCACCGTGCTGCCTCTACAGAAATGTCATTTGAATGGGGGAATGTGTAAAAAAAATGGGGTTGCTATGCCATGAGAAGCAACAGCCGACCAAGCGCCAAAGGAAATGAAGTGTTGCGTCTGCTGAAGAGGTGGCAGATAGCATTGCATGTTGCCATAGTTGCAAACTTTATCGGGCATGACGCGGTAAGCCCCGCCCCCCCGGCTCCGACGCTATGCCATGCAGTGCATGTTGCCAGCTGTACCGGGCTTATGCCGGTAAGCCCCGCCCCCATCGCGGTAAGCCCCGCCTCCGGCTCCGACGCCATGCCATGCAGTGCATGTTGCCAGCTGTACCGGGCTTATGCCGGTAAGCCCCGCCCCCATCGCGGTAAGCCCCGCCTCCGGCTCCGACGCCATGCCATGCAGTGCATGTTGCCAGCTGTACCGGGCTTATGCCGGTAAGCCCCGCCCCCATCGCGGTAAGCCCCGCCTCCGGCTCCGACGCTACGCCATGCAGTGCATGTTGCCAGCTGTACCGGGCTTATGCCGGTAAGCCTCGTCCCCATCGCGGTAAGCCCCGCCTCCGGCTCCGACGCTATGCCATGCAGTGCATGTTGCCAGCTGTACCGGGCTTATGCCGGTAAGCCCCGCCCCCATCGCGGTAAGCCCCGCCTTCGGCTCCGACGCTATGCCATGCAGTGCATGTTGCCAGCTGTACCGGGCTTATGCCGGTAAGCCCCGCCCCCGGCTCCTACGCTATGCCACGCAGTGCATGTTGCCAGCTGTACCGGGCTTATGCCGGTAAGCCCCGCCCCCATCGCGGTAAGCCCCACCCCGGCTCCGACGCTATGCCATGCACTTTATGTTGCCAACTGTATCGGCTTAAGCCGGTAAGCCCCGCACCCATTGCGGGGGCTTGTTTAAAAATACAAATGGCAGTGCAATGCCATGAGAAATAACAGCGGCCCCAGCGCCAAAAGAAAAAAAGTGTTGCGTCTGCTGAAGGAGTGGCAGTAAGCATTGCATGTTGCCAACAGTACCGGGCTTAAGCCGGAGTACCCAGACGAAACCTACACAATCACAGAGAACATTCAAACTCTTTGCAGATGTTGCCCTTAGTGGGATTTGAACCCAGGACCACAGCGCTGCAAGGCTAGTGTGCTAACCACTGAGCCACCGTGCTGCCTCTACAGAAATGTCATTTGAATGGGGGAATGTGTAAAAAAAAATGGGGTTGCTATGCCATGAGAAGCAACAGCCGACCAAGCGCCAAAGGAAATGAAGTGTTGCGTCTGCTGAAGAGGTGGCAGATAGCATTGCATGTTGCCATAGTTGCAAACTTTATCGGGCATGACGCGGTAAGCCCCGCCCCCCCGGCTCCGACGCTATGCCATGCAGTGCATGTTGCCAGCTGTACCGGGCTTATGCCGGTAAGCCCCGCCCCCATCGCGGTAAGCCCCGCCTCCGGCTCCGACGCCATGCCATGCAGTGCATGTTGCCAGCTGTACCGGGCTTATGCCTGTAAGCCCCGCCTCCGGCTCCGACGCCATGCCATGCAGTGCATGTTGCCAGCTGTACCGGGCTTATGCCGGTAAGCCCCGCCCCCATCGCGGTAAGCCCCGCCTCCGGCTCCGACGCTACGCCATGCAGTGCATGTTGCCAGCTGTACCGGGCTTATGCCGGTAAGCCCCGTCCCCATCGCGGTAAGCCCCGCCTCCGGCTCCGACGCTATGCCATGCAGTGCATGTTGCCAGCTGTACCGGGCTTATGCCGGTAAGCCCCGCCCCCATCGCGGTAAGCCCCGCCTTCGGCTCCGACGCTATGCCATGCAGTGCATGTTGCCAGCTGTACCGGGCTTATGCCGGTAAGCCCCGCCCCCATCGCGGTAAGCCCCGCCTCCGGCTCCGACGCTATGCCATGCAGTGCATGTTTCGAGCTGTACCGGGCTTATGCCGGTAAGCCCCGCCCCCGGCTCCGACGCTATGCCACGCAGTGCATGTTGCCAGCTGTACCGGGCTTATGCCGGTAAGCCCCGCCCCCATCGCGGTTAGACCCGCCTCCGGCTCCGACGCTATGCCATGCAGTGCATGTTGCCAGCTGTACCGAGCTTATGCCTGTAAGCCCCGCCCCCATCGCGGTAAGCCCCGCCTCCGGCTCCGACGCTATGCCATGCAGTGCATGTTGCCAGCTGTACCGGGCTTATGCCGGTAAGCCCCGCCCCCATCGCGGTAAGCCCCGCCCCGGCTCCGACGCTATGCCATGCACTTTATGTTGCCAACTGTATCGGCTTAAGCCGGTAAGCCCCGCACCCATTGCGGGGGCTTGTTTAAAAATACAAATGGCAGTGCAATGCCATGAGAAATAACAGCGGCCCCAGCGCGAAAAGAAAAAAAGTGTTGCGTCTGCTGAAGGGGTGGCAGTAAGCATTGCATGTTGCCAACAGTACCGGGCTTAAGCCGGTAGGCCCCGCCCCCTGCGCCAACTAAATGCTATGCAATCCTCTGTAATCCAATATATATATACATATTTTGTTTGTTTTTGGAAGGAAACCGGAGTACCCAGACGAAACCTACACAAACACAGAGAACATTCAAACTCGTCGCAGATGTTGCCCTTAGTGAGATTTGAACCCAGGACCACAGCGCTGCAAGGTTAGTGTGCTAACCACTGAGCCACCGTGCTGCCTCTACAGAAATGTCATTTGAATGGGGGAATGTGTAAAAAAAATGGGGTTGCTATGCCATGAGAAGCAACAGCCGACCAAGCGCCAAAGGAAATGAAGTGTTGCGTCTGCTGAAGAGGTGGCAGATAGCATTGCATGTTGCCATAGTTGCAAACTTTATCGGGCATGACGCGGTAAGCCCCGCCCCCCGGCTCCGACGCCATGCCATGCAGTGCATGTTGCCAGCTGTACCGGGCTTTTGCCGGTAAGCCCCGCCCCCATCGCGGTAAGCCCCGCCTCCGGGTCCTACGCCATGCCATGCAGTGCATGTTGCCAGCTGTACCGGGCTTATGCCGGTAAGCCCCGCCCCCATCGCGGTAAGCCCCGCCTCCGGCTCCGACGCCATGCCATGCACTGCATGTTGCCAGCTGTACCGGGCTTATGCCGGTAAGCCCCGCCCCCATCGCGGTAAGCCCCGCCTCCGGCTCCGACGCTACGCCATGCAGTGCATGTTGCCAGCTGTACCGAGCTTATGCCTGTAAGCCCCGCCCCCATCGCGGTAAGCCCCGCCTCCGGCTCCGACGCTATGCCATGCAGTGCATGTTGCCAGCTGTACCGGGCTTATGCCGGTAAGCCCCGCCCCCATCGCGGTAAGCCCCACCCCGGCTCCGACGCTACGCCATGCAGTGCATGTTGCCAGCTGTACCGAGCTTATGCCTGTAAGCCCCGCCCCCATCGCGGTAAGCCCCGCCTCCGGCTCCGACGCTATGCCATGCAGTGCATGTTGCCAGCTGTACCGGGCTTATGCCGCTAAGCCCCGCCCCCATCGCGGTACGCCCCGCCCCGGCTCCGACGCTATGCCATGCACTTTATGTTGCCAACTGTATCGGCTTAAGCCGGTAAGCCCCGCACCCATTGCGGGGGCTTGTTTAAAAATACAAATGGCAGTGCAATGCCATGAGAAATAACAGCGTCCCCAGCGCCAAAAGAAAAAAAGTGTTGCGTCTGCTGAAGGAGTGGCAGTAAGCATTGCATGTTGCCAACAGTACCGGGCTTAAGCCGGAGTACCCAGACGAAACCTACACAATCACAGAGAACATTCAAACTCTTTACAGATGTTGCCCTTAGTGGGATTTGAACCCAGGACCACAGCGCTGCAAGGCTAGTGTGCTAACCAATGAGCCACCGTGCTGCCTCTACAGAAATGTCATTTGAATGGGGGAATGTGTAAAAAAAATGGGGTTGCTATGCCATGAGAAGCAACAGCCGACCAAGCGCCAAAGGAAATGAAGTGTTGCGTCTGCTGAAGAGGTGGCAGATAGCATTGCATGTTGCCATAGTTGCAAACTTTATCGGGCATGACGCGGTAAGCCCCGCCCCCCCGGCTCCGACGCTATGCCATGCAGTGCATGTTGCCAGCTGTACCGGGCTTATGCCGGTAAGCCCCGCCCCCATCGCGGTAAGCCCCGCCTCCGGCTCCGACGCCATGCCATGCAGTGCATGTTGCCAGCTGTACCGGGCTTATGCCGGTAAGCCCCGCCCCCATCGCGGTAAGCCCCGCCTCCGGCTCCGACGCCATGCCATGCAGTGCATGTTGCCAGCTGTACCGGGCTTATGCCGGTAAGCCCCGCCCCCATCGCGGTAAGCCCCGCCTCCGGCTCCGACGCTACGCCATGCAGTGCATGTTGCCAGCTGTACCGGGCTTATGCCGGTAAGCCTCGTCCCCATCGCGGTAAGCCCCGCCTCCGGCTCCGACGCTATGCCATGCAGTGCATGTTGCCAGCTGTACCGGGCTTATGCCGGTAAGCCCCGCCCCCATCGCGGTAAGCCCCGCCTTCGGCTCCGACGCTATGCCATGCAGTGCATGTTGCCAGCTGTACCGGGCTTATGCCGGTAAGCCCCGCCCCCGGCTCCTACGCTATGCCACGCAGTGCATGTTGCCAGCTGTACCGGGCTTATGCCGGTAAGCCCCGCCCCCATCGCGGTAAGCCCCACCCCGGCTCCGACGCTATGCCATGCACTTTATGTTGCCAACTGTATCGGCTTAAGCCGGTAAGCCCCGCACCCATTGCGGGGGCTTGTTTAAAAATACAAATGGCAGTGCAATGCCATGAGAAATAACAGCGGCCCCAGCGCCAAAAGAAAAAAAGTGTTGCGTCTGCTGAAGGAGTGGCAGTAAGCATTGCATGTTGCCAACAGTACCGGGCTTAAGCCGGAGTACCCAGACGAAACCTACACAATCACAGAGAACATTCAAACTCTTTGCAGATGTTGCCCTTAGTGGGATTTGAACCCAGGACCACAGCGCTGCAAGGCTAGTGTGCTAACCACTGAGCCACCGTGCTGCCTCTACAGAAATGTCATTTGAATGGGGGAATGTGTAAAAAAAAATGGGGTTGCTATGCCATGAGAAGCAACAGCCGACCAAGCGCCAAAGGAAATGAAGTGTTGCGTCTGCTGAAGAGGTGGCAGATAGCATTGCATGTTGCCATAGTTGCAAACTTTATCGGGCATGACGCGGTAAGCCCCGCCCCCCCGGCTCCGACGCTATGCCATGCAGTGCATGTTGCCAGCTGTACCGGGCTTATGCCGGTAAGCCCCGCCCCCATCGCGGTAAGCCCCGCCTCCGGCTCCGACGCCATGCCATGCAGTGCATGTTGCCAGCTGTACCGGGCTTATGCCTGTAAGCCCCGCCTCCGGCTCCGACGCCATGCCATGCAGTGCATGTTGCCAGCTGTACCGGGCTTATGCCGGTAAGCCCCGCCCCCATCGCGGTAAGCCCCGCCTCCGGCTCCGACGCTACGCCATGCAGTGCATGTTGCCAGCTGTACCGGGCTTATGCCGGTAAGCCCCGTCCCCATCGCGGTAAGCCCCGCCTCCGGCTCCGACGCTATGCCATGCAGTGCATGTTGCCAGCTGTACCGGGCTTATGCCGGTAAGCCCCGCCCCCATCGCGGTAAGCCCCGCCTTCGGCTCCGACGCTATGCCATGCAATGCATGTTGCCAGCTGTACCGGGCTTATGCCGGTAAGCCCCGCCCCCATCGCGGTAAGCCCCGCCTCCGGCTCCGACGCTATGCCATGCAGTGCATGTTTCGAGCTGTACCGGGCTTATGCCGGTAAGCCCCGCCCCCGGCTCCGACGCTATGCCACGCAGTGCATGTTGCCAGCTGTACCGGGCTTATGCCGGTAAGCCCCGCCCCCATCGCGGTTAGACCCGCCTCCGGCTCCGACGCTATGCCATGCAGTGCATGTTGCCAGCTGTACCGAGCTTATGCCTGTAAGCCCCGCCCCCATCGCGGTAAGCCCCGCCTCCGGCTCCGACGCTATGCCATGCAGTGCATGTTGCCAGCTGTACCGGGCTTATGCCGGTAAGCCCCGCCCCCATCGCGGTAAGCCCCGCCCCGGCTCCGACGCTATGCCATGCACTTTATGTTGCCAACTGTATCGGCTTAAGCCGGTAAGCCCCGCACCCATTGCGGGGGCTTGTTTAAAAATACAAATGGCAGTGCAATGCCATGAGAAATAACAGCGGCCCCAGCGCGAAAAGAAAAAAAGTGTTGCGTCTGCTGAAGGGGTGGCAGTAAGCATTGCATGTTGCCAACAGTACCGGGCTTAAGCCGGTAGGCCCCGCCCCCTGCGCCAACTAAATGCTATGCAATCCTCTGTAATCCAATATATATATACATATTTTGTTTGTTTTTGGAAGGAAACCGGAGTACCCAGACGAAACCTACACAAACACAGAGAACATTCAAACTCGTCGCAGATGTTGCCCTTAGTGAGATTTGAACCCAGGACCACAGCGCTGCAAGGTTAGTGTGCTAACCACTGAGCCACCGTGCTGCCTCTACAGAAATGTCATTTGAATGGGGGAATGTGTAAAAAAAATGGGGTTGCTATGCCATGAGAAGCAACAGCCGACCAAGCGCCAAAGGAAATGAAGTGTTGCGTCTGCTGAAGAGGTGGCAGATAGCATTGCATGTTGCCATAGTTGCAAACTTTATCGGGCATGACGCGGTAAGCCCCGCCCCCCCGGCTCCGACGCTATGCCATGCAGTGCATGTTGCCAGCTGTACCGGGTTTATGCTTGTAAGCCCCGCCCCCATCGCGGTAAGCCCCGCCTCCGGCTCCGACGCCATGCCATGCAGTGCATGTTGCCAGCTGTACCGGGCTTATGCCGGTAAGCCCCGCCCCCATCGCGGTAAGCCCCGCCTCCGGCTCCGACGCCATGCCATTCAGTGCATGTTGCCAGCTGTACCGGGCTTATGCCGGTAAGCCCCGCCCCCATCGCGGTAAGCCCCGCCTCCGGCTCCGACGCTACGCCATGCAGTGCATGTTGCCAGCTGTACCGGGCTTATGCCGGTAAGCCCCGTCCCCATCGCGGTAAGCCCCGCCTCCGGCTCCGACGCTATGCCATGCAGTGCATGTTGCCAGCTGTACCGGGCTTATGCCGGTAAGCCCCGCCCCCATCGCGGTAAGCCCCGCCTTCTGCTCCGTCGCTATGCCATGCAGTGCGTGTTGCCAGCTGTACCGGGCTAATGCCGGTAAGCCCCGCCCCCATCGCGGTAAGCCCCGCCTACTGCTCCGACGCTATGCCATGCAGTGCATGTTTCCAGCTGTACCGGGCTTATGCCGGTAAGCCCCGCCCCCGGCTCCGACGCTATGCCACGCAGTGCATGTTGCCAGCTGTACCGGGCTTATGCCGGTAAGCCCCGCCCCCATCGCGGTAAGCCCCGCCTCCGGCTCCGACGCTATGCCATGCAGTGCATGTTGCCAGCTGTACCGAGCTTATGCCTGTAAGCCCCGCCCCCATCGCGGTAAGCCCCGCCTCCGGCTCCGACGCTATGCCATGCAGTGCATGTTGCCAGCTGTACCGGGCTTATGCCGGTAAGCCCCGCCCCCATCGTGGTAAGCCCCGCCCCGGCTCCGACGCTATGCCATGCACTTTATGTTGCCAACTGTATCGGCTTAAGCCGGTAAGCCCCGCACCCATTGCGGGGGCTTGTTTAAAAATACAAATGGCAGTGCAATGCCATGAGAAATAACAGCGGCCCCAGCGCGAAAAGAAAAAAAGTGTTGCGTCTGCTGAAGGGGTGGCAGTAAGCATTGCATGTTGCCAACAGTACCGGGCTTAAGCCGGTAGGCCCCGCCCCCTGCGCCAACTAAATGCTATGCAATCCTCTGTAATCCAATATATATATACATATTTTGTTTGTTTTTGGAAGGAAACCGGAGTACCCAGACGAAACCTACACAAACACAGAGAACATTCAAACTCTTCGCAGATGTTGCCCTTAGTGGGATTTGAACCCAGGACCACAGCGCTGCAAGGTTAGTGTGCTAACCACTGAGCCACCGTGCTGCCTCTACAGAAATGTCATTTGAATGGGGGAATGTGTAAAAAAAATGGGGTTGCTATGCCATGAGAAGCAACAGCCGACCAAGCGCCAAAGGAAATGAAGTGTTGCGTCTGCTGAAGAGGTGGCAGATAGCATTGCATGTTGCCATAGTTGCAAACTTTATCGGGCATGACGCGGTAAGCCCCGCCCCCCAGCTCCGACGCTATGCCATGCAGTGCATGTTGCCAGCTGTACCGGGCTTTTGCCGGTAAGCCCCGCCCCCATCGCGGTAAGCCCCGCCTCCGGCTCCGACGCCATGCCATGCAGTGCATGTTGCCAGCTGTACCGGGATTATGCCGGTAAGCCCCGCCCCCATCGCGGTAAGCCCCGCCTCCGGGTCCTACGCCATGCCATGCAGTGCATGTTGCCAGCTGTACCGGGCTTATGCCGGTAAGCCCCGCCCCCATCGCGATAAGCCCCGCCTCCGGCTCCGACGCCATGCCATGCAGTGCATGTTGCCAGCTGTACCGGGCTTATGCCGGTAAGCCCCTCCCCCATCGCGGTAAGCCCCGCCTCCGGCTCCGACGCTACGCCATGCAGTGCATGTTGCCAGCTGTACCGAGCTTATGCCTGTAAGCCCCGCCCCCATCGCGGTAAGCCCCGCCTCCGGCTCCGACGCTATGCCATGCAGTGCATGTTGCCAGCTGTACCGGGCTTATGCCGCTAAGCCCCGCCCCCATCGCGGTAAGCCCCGCCCCGGCTCCGACGCTATGCCATGCACTTTATGTTGCCAACTGTATCGGCTTAAGCCGGTAAGCCCCGCACCCATTGCGGGGGCTTGTTTAAAAATACAAATGGCAGTGCAATGCCATGAGAAATAACAGCGTCCCCAGCGCCAAAAGAAAAAAAGTGTTGCGTCTGCTGAAGGAGTGGCAGTAAGCATTGCATGTTGCCAACAGTACCGGGCTTAAGCCGGAGTACCCAGACGAAACCTACACAATCACAGAGAACATTCAAACTCTTTACAGATGTTGCCCTTAGTGGGATTTGAACCCAGGACCACAGCGCTGCAAGGCTAGTGTGCTAACCAATGAGCCACCGTGCTGCCTCTACAGAAATGTCATTTGAATGGGGGAATGTGTAAAAAAAATGGGGTTGCTATGCCATGAGAAGCAACAGCCGACCAAGCGCCAAAGGAAATGAAGTGTTGCGTCTGCTGAAGAGGTGGCAGATAGCATTGCATGTTGCCATAGTTGCAAACTTTATCGGGCATGACGCGGTAAGCCCCGCCCCCCGGCTCCGACGCTATGCCATGCAGTGCATGTTGCCAGCTGTACCGGGCTTATGCCGGTAAGCCCCGCCCCCATCGCGGTAAGCCCCGCCTCCGGCTCCGACGCCATGCCATGCAGTGCATGTTGCCAGCTGTACCGGGCTTATGCCGGTAAGCCCCGCCCCCATCGCGGTAAGCCCCGCCTCCGGCTCCGACGCCATGCCATGCAGTGCATGTTGCCAGCTGTACCGGGCTTATGCCGGTAAGCCCCGCCCCCATCGCGGTAAGCCCCGCCTCCGGCTCCGACGCTACGCCATGCAGTGCATGTTGCCAGCTGTACCGGGCTTATGCCGGTAAGCCTCGTCCCCATCGCGGTAAGCCCCGCCTCCGGCTCCGACGCTATGCCATGCAGTGCATGTTGCCAGCTGTACCGGGCTTATGCCGGTAAGCCCCGCCCCCATCGCGGTAAGCCCCGCCTTCGGCTCCGACGCTATGCCATGCAGTGCATGTTGCCAGCTGTACCGGGCTTATGCCGGTAAGCCCCGCCCCCGGCTCCTACGCTATGCCACGCAGTGCATGTTGCCAGCTGTACCGGGCTTATGCCGGTAAGCCCCGCCCCCATCGCGGTAAGCCCCACCCCGGCTCCGACGCTATGCCATGCACTTTATGTTGCCAACTGTATCGGCTTAAGCCGGTAAGCCCCGCACCCATTGCGGGGGCTTGTTTAAAAATACAAATGGCAGTGCAATGCCATGAGAAATAACAGCGGCCCCAGCGCCAAAAGAAAAAAAGTGTTGCGTCTGCTGAAGGAGTGGCAGTAAGCATTGCATGTTGCCAACAGTACCGGGCTTAAGCCGGAGTACCCAGACGAAACCTACACAATCACAGAGAACATTCAAACTCTTTGCAGATGTTGCCCTTAGTGGGATTTGAACCCAGGACCACAGCGCTGCAAGGCTAGTGTGCTAACCACTGAGCCACCGTGCTGCCTCTACAGAAATGTCATTTGAATGGGGGAATGTGTAAAAAAAAATGGGGTTGCTATGCCATGAGAAGCAACAGCCGACCAAGCGCCAAAGGAAATGAAGTGTTGCGTCTGCTGAAGAGGTGGCAGATAGCATTGCATGTTGCCATAGTTGCAAACTTTATCGGGCATGACGCGGTAAGCCCCGCCCCCCCGGCTCCGACGCTATGCCATGCAGTGCATGTTGCCAGCTGTACCGGGCTTATGCCGGTAAGCCCCGCCCCCATCGCGGTAAGCCCCGCCTCCGGCTCCGACGCCATGCCATGCAGTGCATGTTGCCAGCTGTACCGGGCTTATGCCTGTAAGCCCCGCCTCCGGCTCCGACGCCATGCCATGCAGTGCATGTTGCCAGCTGTACCGGGCTTATGCCGGTAAGCCCCGCCCCCATCGCGGTAAGCCCCGCCTCCGGCTCCGACGCTACGCCATGCAGTGCATGTTGCCAGCTGTACCGGGCTTATGCCGGTAAGCCCCGTCCCCATCGCGGTAAGCCCCGCCTCCGGCTCCGACGCTATGCCATGCAGTGCATGTTGCCAGCTGTACCGGGCTTATGCCGGTAAGCCCCGCCCCCATCGCGGTAAGCCCCGCCTTCGGCTCCGACGCTATGCCATGCAGTGCATGTTGCCAGCTGTACCGGGCTTATGCCGGTAAGCCCCGCCCCCATCGCGGTAAGCCCCGCCTCCGGCTCCGACGCTATGCCATGCAGTGCATGTTTCGAGCTGTACCGGGCTTATGCCGGTAAGCCCCGCCCCCGGCTCCGACGCTATGCCACGCAGTGCATGTTGCCAGCTGTACCGGGCTTATGCCGGTAAGCCCCGCCCCCATCGCGGTTAGACCCGCCTCCGGCTCCGACGCTATGCCATGCAGTGCATGTTGCCAGCTGTACCGAGCTTATGCCTGTAAGCCCCGCCCCCATCGCGGTAAGCCCCGCCTCCGGCTCCGACGCTATGCCATGCAGTGCATGTTGCCAGCTGTACCGGGCTTATGCCGGTAAGCCCCGCCCCCATCGCGGTAAGCCCCGCCCCGGCTCCGACGCTATGCCATGCACTTTATGTTGCCAACTGTATCGGCTTAAGCCGGTAAGCCCCGCACCCATTGCGGGGGCTTGTTTAAAAATACAAATGGCAGTGCAATGCCATGAGAAATAACAGCGGCCCCAGCGCGAAAAGAAAAAAAGTGTTGCGTCTGCTGAAGGGGTGGCAGTAAGCATTGCATGTTGCCAACAGTACCGGGCTTAAGCCGGTAGGCCCCGCCCCCTGCGCCAACTAAATGCTATGCAATCCTCTGTAATCCAATATATATATACATATTTTGTTTGTTTTTGGAAGGAAACCGGAGTACCCAGACGAAACCTACACAAACACAGAGAACATTCAAACTCGTCGCAGATGTTGCCCTTAGTGAGATTTGAACCCAGGACCACAGCGCTGCAAGGTTAGTGTGCTAACCACTGAGCCACCGTGCTGCCTCTACAGAAATGTCATTTGAATGGGGGAATGTGTAAAAAAAATGGGGTTGCTATGCCATGAGAAGCAACAGCCGACCAAGCGCCAAAGGAAATGAAGTGTTGCGTCTGCTGAAGAGGTGGCAGATAGCATTGCATGTTGCCATAGTTGCAAACTTTATCGGGCATGACGCGGTAAGCCCCGCCCCCCGGCTCCGACGCCATGCCATGCAGTGCATGTTGCCAGCTGTACCGGGTTTATGCTTGTAAGCCCCGCCCCCATCGCGGTAAGCCCCGCCTCCGGCTCCGACGCCATGCCATGCAGTGCATGTTGCCAGCTGTACCGGGCTTATGCCGGTAAGCCCCGCCCCCATCGCGGTAAGCCCCGCCTCCGGCTCCGACGCTACGCCATGCAGTGCATGTTGCCAGCTGTACCGGGCTTATGCCGGTAAGCCTCGTCCCCATCGCGGTAAGCCCCGCCTCCGGCTCCGACGCTATGTCATGCAGTGCATGTTGCCAGCTGTACCGGGCTTATGCCGGTAAGCCCCGCCCCCATCGCGGTAAGCCCCGCCTTCGGCTCCGACGCTATGCCATGCAGTGCATGTTGCCAGCTGTACCGGGCTTATGCCGGTAAGCCCCGCCCCCGGCTCCTACGCTATGCCACGCAGTGCATGTTGCCAGCTGTACCGGGCTTATGCCGGTAAGCCCCGCCCCCATCGCGGTAAGCCCCACCCCGGCTCCGACGCTATGCCATGCACTTTATGTTGCCAACTGTATCGGCTTAAGCCGGTAAGCCCCGCACCCATTGCGGGGGCTTGTTTAAAAATACAAATGGCAGTGCAATGCCATGAGAAATAACAGCGGCCCCAGCGCCAAAAGAAAAAAAGTGTTGCGTCTGCTGAAGGAGTGGCAGTAAGCATTGCATGTTGCCAACAGTACCGGGCTTAAGCCGGAGTACCCAGACGAAACCTACACAATCACAGAGAACATTCAAACTCTTTGCAGATGTTGCCCTTAGTGGGATTTGAACCCAGGACCACAGCGCTGCAAGGCTAGTGTGCTAACCACTGAGCCACCGTGCTGCCTCTACAGAAATGTCATTTGAATGGGGGAATGTGTAAAAAAAAATGGGGTTGCTATGCCATGAGAAGCAACAGCCGACCAAGCGCCAAAGGAAATGAAGTGTTGCGTCTGCTGAAGAGGTGGCAGATAGCATTGCATGTTGCCATAGTTGCAAACTTTATCGGGCATGACGCGGTAAGCCCCGCCCCCCCGGCTCCGACGCTATGCCATGCAGTGCATGTTGCCAGCTGTACCGGGCTTATGCCGGTAAGCCCCGCCCCCATCGCGGTAAGCCCCGCCTCCGGCTCCGACGCCATGCCATGCAGTGCATGTTGCCAGCTGTACCGGGCTTATGCCTGTAAGCCCCGCCTCCGGCTCCGACGCCATGCCATGCAGTGCATGTTGCCAGCTGTACCGGGCTTATGCCGGTAAGCCCCGCCCCCATCGCGGTAAGCCCCGCCTCCGGCTCCGACGCTACGCCATGCAGTGCATGTTGCCAGCTGTACCGGGCTTATGCCGGTAAGCCCCGTCCCCATCGCGGTAAGCCCCGCCTCCGGCTCCGACGCTATGCCATGCAGTGCATGTTGCCAGCTGTACCGGGCTTATGCCGGTAAGCCCCGCCCCCATCGCGGTAAGCCCCGCCTTCGGCTCCGACGCTATGCCATGCAGTGCATGTTGCCAGCTGTACCGGGCTTATGCCGGTAAGCCCCGCCCCCATCGCGGTAAGCCCCGCCTCCGGCTCCGACGCTATGCCATGCAGTGCATGTTTCGAGCTGTACCGGGCTTATGCCGGTAAGCCCCGCCCCCGGCTCCGACGCTATGCCACGCAGTGCATGTTGCCAGCTGTACCGGGCTTATGCCGGTAAGCCCCGCCCCCATCGCGGTTAGACCCGCCTCCGGCTCCGACGCTATGCCATGCAGTGCATGTTGCCAGCTGTACCGAGCTTATGCCTGTAAGCCCCGCCCCCATCGCGGTAAGCCCCGCCTCCGGCTCCGACGCTATGCCATGCAGTGCATGTTGCCAGCTGTACCGGGCTTATGCCGGTAAGCCCCGCCCCCATCGCGGTAAGCCCCGCCCCGGCTCCGACGCTATGCCATGCACTTTATGTTGCCAACTGTATCGGCTTAAGCCGGTAAGCCCCGCACCCATTGCGGGGGCTTGTTTAAAAATACAAATGGCAGTGCAATGCCATGAGAAATAACAGCGGCCCCAGCGCGAAAAGAAAAAAAGTGTTGCGTCTGCTGAAGGGGTGGCAGTAAGCATTGCATGTTGCCAACAGTACCGGGCTTAAGCCGGTAGGCCCCGCCCCCTGCGCCAACTAAATGCTATGCAATCCAATATATATATACATATTTTGTTTGTTTTTGGAAGGAAACCGGAGTACCCAGACGAAACCTACACAAACACAGAGAACATTCAAACTCGTCGCAGATGTTGCCCTTAGTGAGATTTGAACCCAGGACCACAGCGCTGCAAGGTTAGTGTGCTAACCACTGAGCCACCGTGCTGCCTCTACAGAAATGTCATTTGAATGGGGGAATGTGTAAAAAAAATGGGGTTGCTATGCCATGAGAAGCAACAGCCGACCAAGCGCCAAAGGAAATGAAGTGTTGCGTCTGCTGAAGAGGTGGCAGATAGCATTGCATGTTGCCATAGTTGCAAACTTTATCGGGCATGACGCGGTAAGCCCCGCCCCCCCGGCTCCGACGCTATGCCATGCAGTGCATGTTGCCAGCTGTACCGGGTTTATGCTTGTAAGCCCCG
The DNA here is from genome assembly GCF_027789765.1 of Dendropsophus ebraccatus. Taxonomy (NCBI): domain Eukaryota; kingdom Metazoa; phylum Chordata; class Amphibia; order Anura; family Hylidae; genus Dendropsophus; species Dendropsophus ebraccatus. Next base: position 22,770 of record NW_027210457.1, on the reverse strand, counting down.
CCCCCATCGCGGTAAGCCCCGCCCCCGGCTCCGACGCCATGCCATGCCGTGCATGTTGCCAGCTGTCCCGGGCTTATGCCGGTAAGCCCCGCCCCCATCGCGGTAAGCCCCGCCTCCGGCTCCGACGCCATGCCATTCAGTGCATGTTGCCAGCTGTACCGGGCTTATGCCGGTAAGCCCCGCCCCCATCGCGGTAAGCCCCGCCTCCGGCTCCGACGCTACGCCATGCAGTGCATGTTGCCAGCTGTACCGGGCTTATGCCGGTAAGCCCCGTCCCCATCGCGGTAAGCCCCGCCTCCGGCTCCGACGCTATGCCATGCAGTGCATGTTGCCAGCTGTACCGGGCTTATGCCGGTAAGCCCCGCCCCCATCGCGGTAAGCCCCGCCTTCGGCTCCGACGCTATGCCATGCAGTGCATGTTGCCAGCTGTACCGGGCTAATGCCGGTAAGCCCCGCCCCCATCGCGGTAAGCCCCGCCTACTGCTCCGACGCTATGCCATGCAGTGCATGTTTCCAGCTGTACCGGGCTTATGCCGGTAAGCCCCGCCCCCGGCTCCGACGCTATGCCACGCAGTGCATGTTGCCAGCTGTACCGGGCTTATGCCGGTAAGCCCCGCCCCCATCGCGGTAAGCCCCGCCTCCGGCTCCGACGCTATGCCATGCAGTGCATGTTGCCAGCTGTACCGAGCTTATGCCTGTAAGCCCCGCCCCCATCGCGGTAAGCCCCGCCTCCGGCTCCGACGCTATGCCATGCAGTGCATGTTGCCAGCTGTACCGGGCTTATGCCGGTAAGCCCCGCCCCCATCGTGGTAAGCCCCGCCCCGGCTCCGACGCTATGCCATGCACTTTATGTTGCCAACTGTATCGGCTTAAGCCGGTAAGCCCCGCACCCATTGCGGGGGCTTGTTTAAAAATACAAATGGCAGTGCAATGCCATGAGAAATAACAGCGGCCCCAGCGCGAAAAGAAAAAAAGTGTTGCGTCTGCTGAAGGGGTGGCAGTAAGCATTGCATGTTGCCAACAGTACCGGGCTTAAGCCGGTAGGCCCCGCCCCCTGCGCCAACTAAATGCTATGCAATCCTCTGTAATCCAATATATATATACATATTTTGTTTGTTTTTGGAAGGAAACCGGAGTACCCAGACGAAACCTACACAAACACAGAGAACATTCAAACTCTTCGCAGATGTTGCCCTTAGTGGGATTTGAACCCAGGACCACAGCGCTGCAAGGTTAGTGTGCTAACCACTGAGCCACCGTGCTGCCTCTACAGAAATGTCATTTGAATGGGGGAATGTGTAAAAAAAATGGGGTTGCTATGCCATGAGAAGCAACAGCCGACCAAGCGCCAAAGGAAATGAAGTGTTGCGTCTGCTGAAGAGGTGGCAGATAGCATTGCATGTTGCCATAGTTGCAAACTTTATCGGGCATGACGCGGTAAGCCCCGCCCCCCAGCTCCGACGCTATGCCATGCAGTGCATGTTGCCAGCTGTACCGGGCTTTTGCCGGTAAGCCCCGCCCCCATCGCGGTAAGCCCCGCCTCCGGCTCCGACGCCATGCCATGCAGTGCATGTTGCCAGCTGTACCGGGCTTATGCCGGTAAGCCCCGCCCCCATCGCGGTAAGCCCCGCCTCCGGGTCCTACGCCATGCCATGCAGTGCATGTTGCCAGCTGTACCGGGCTTATGCCGGTAAGCCCCGCCCCCATCGCGATAAGCCCCGCCTCCGGCTCCGACGCCATGCCATGCAGTGCATGTTGCCAGCTGTACCGGGCTTATGCCGGTAAGCCCCTCCCCCATCGCGGTAAGCCCCGCCTCCGGCTCCGACGCTACGCCATGCAGTGCATGTTGCCAGCTGTACCGAGCTTATGCCTGTAAGCCCCGCCCCCATCGCGGTAAGCCCCGCCTCCGGCTCCGACGCTATGCCATGCAGTGCATGTTGCCAGCTGTACCGGGCTTATGCCGCTAAGCCCCGCCCCCATCGCGGTAAGCCCCGCCCCGGCTCCGACGCTATGCCATGCACTTTATGTTGCCAACTGTATCGGCTTAAGCCGGTAAGCCCCGCACCCATTGCGGGGGCTTGTTTAAAAATACAAATGGCAGTGCAATGCCATGAGAAATAACAGCGTCCCCAGCGCCAAAAGAAAAAAAGTGTTGCGTCTGCTGAAGGAGTGGCAGTAAGCATTGCATGTTGCCAACAGTACCGGGCTTAAGCCGGAGTACCCAGACGAAACCTACACAATCACAGAGAACATTCAAACTCTTTACAGATGTTGCCCTTAGTGGGATTTGAACCCAGGACCACAGCGCTGCAAGGCTAGTGTGCTAACCAATGAGCCACCGTGCTGCCTCTACAGAAATGTCATTTGAATGGGGGAATGTGTAAAAAAAATGGGGTTGCTATGCCATGAGAAGCAACAGCCGACCAAGCGCCAAAGGAAATGAAGTGTTGCGTCTGCTGAAGAGGTGGCAGATAGCATTGCATGTTGCCATAGTTGCAAACTTTATCGGGCATGACGCGGTAAGCCCCGCCCCCCGGCTCCGACGCTATGCCATGCAGTGCATGTTGCCAGCTGTACCGGGCTTATGCCGGTAAGCCCCGCCCCCATCGCGGTAAGCCCCGCCTCCGGCTCCGACGCCATGCCATGCAGTGCATGTTGCCAGCTGTACCGGGCTTATGCCGGTAAGCCCCGCCCCCATCGCGGTAAGCCCCGCCTCCGGCTCCGACGCTACGCCATGCAGTGCATGTTGCCAGCTGTACCGGGCTTATGCCGGTAAGCCTCGTCCCCATCGCGGTAAGCCCCGCCTCCGGCTCCGACGCTATGCCATGCAGTGCATGTTGCCAGCTGTACCGGGCTTATGCCGGTAAGCCCCGCCCCCATCGCGGTAAGCCCCGCCTTCGGCTCCGACGCTATGCCATGCAGTGCATGTTGCCAGCTGTACCGGGCTTATGCCGGTAAGCCCCGCCCCCGGCTCCTACGCTATGCCACGCAGTGCATGTTGCCAGCTGTACCGGGCTTATGCCGGTAAGCCCCGCCCCCATCGCGGTAAGCCCCACCCCGGCTCCGACGCTATGCCATGCACTTTATGTTGCCAACTGTATCGGCTTAAGCCGGTAAGCCCCGCACCCATTGCGGGGGCTTGTTTAAAAATACAAATGGCAGTGCAATGCCATGAGAAATAACAGCGGCCCCAGCGCCAAAAGAAAAAAAGTGTTGCGTCTGCTGAAGGAGTGGCAGTAAGCATTGCATGTTGCCAACAGTACCGGGCTTAAGCCGGAGTACCCAGACGAAACCTACACAATCACAGAGAACATTCAAACTCTTTGCAGATGTTGCCCTTAGTGGGATTTGAACCCAGGACCACAGCGCTGCAAGGCTAGTGTGCTAACCACTGAGCCACCGTGCTGCCTCTACAGAAATGTCATTTGAATGGGGGAATGTGTAAAAAAAAATGGGGTTGCTATGCCATGAGAAGCAACAGCCGACCAAGCGCCAAAGGAAATGAAGTGTTGCGTCTGCTGAAGAGGTGGCAGATAGCATTGCATGTTGCCATAGTTGCAAACTTTATCGGGCATGACGCGGTAAGCCCCGCCCCCCCGGCTCCGACGCTATGCCATGCAGTGCATGTTGCCAGCTGTACCGGGCTTATGCCGGTAAGCCCCGCCCCCATCGCGGTAAGCCCCGCCTCCGGCTCCGACGCCATGCCATGCAGTGCATGTTGCCAGCTGTACCGGGCTTATGCCTGTAAGCCCCGCCTCCGGCTCCGACGCCATGCCATGCAGTGCATGTTGCCAGCTGTACCGGGCTTATGCCGGTAAGCCCCGCCCCCATCGCGGTAAGCCCCGCCTCCGGCTCCGACGCTACGCCATGCAGTGCATGTTGCCAGCTGTACCGGGCTTATGCCGGTAAGCCCCGTCCCCATCGCGGTAAGCCCCGCCTCCGGCTCCGACGCTATGCCATGCAGTGCATGTTGCCAGCTGTACCGGGCTTATGCCGGTAAGCCCCGCCCCCATCGCGGTAAGCCCCGCCTTCGGCTCCGACGCTATGCCATGCAGTGCATGTTGCCAGCTGTACCGGGCTTATGCCGGTAAGCCCCGCCCCCATCGCGGTAAGCCCCGCCTCCGGCTCCGACGCTATGCCATGCAGTGCATGTTTCGAGCTGTACCGGGCTTATGCCGGTAAGCCCCGCCCCCGGCTCCGACGCTATGCCACGCAGTGCATGTTGCCAGCTGTACCGGGCTTATGCCGGTAAGCCCCGCCCCCATCGCGGTTAGACCCGCCTCCGGCTCCGACGCTATGCCATGCAGTGCATGTTGCCAGCTGTACCGAGCTTATGCCTGTAAGCCCCGCCCCCATCGCGGTAAGCCCCGCCTCCGGCTCCGACGCTATGCCATGCAGTGCATGTTGCCAGCTGTACCGGGCTTATGCCGGTAAGCCCCGCCCCCATCGCGGTAAGCCCCGCCCCGGCTCCGACGCTATGCCATGCACTTTATGTTGCCAACTGTATCGGCTTAAGCCGGTAAGCCCCGCACCCATTGCGGGGGCTTGTTTAAAAATACAAATGGCAGTGCAATGCCATGAGAAATAACAGCGGCCCCAGCGCGAAAAGAAAAAAAGTGTTGCGTCTGCTGAAGGGGTGGCAGTAAGCATTGCATGTTGCCAACAGTACCGGGCTTAAGCCGGTAGGCCCCGCCCCCTGCGCCAACTAAATGCTATGCAATCCTCTGTAATCCAATATATATATACATATTTTGTTTGTTTTTGGAAGGAAACCGGAGTACCCAGACGAAACCTACACAAACACAGAGAACATTCAAACTCGTCGCAGATGTTGCCCTTAGTGAGATTTGAACCCAGGACCACAGCGCTGCAAGGTTAGTGTGCTAACCACTGAGCCACCGTGCTGCCTCTACAGAAATGTCATTTGAATGGGGGAATGTGTAAAAAAAATGGGGTTGCTATGCCATGAGAAGCAACAGCCGACCAAGCGCCAAAGGAAATGAAGTGTTGCGTCTGCTGAAGAGGTGGCAGATAGCATTGCATGTTGCCATAGTTGCAAACTTTATCGGGCATGACGCGGTAAGCCCCGCCCCCCCGGCTCCGACGCTATGCCATGCAGTGCATGTTGCCAGCTGTACCGGGTTTATGCTTGTAAGCCCCGCCCCCATCGCGGTAAGCCCCGCCTCCGGCTCCGACGCCATGCCATGCAGTGCATGTTGCCAGCTGTACCGGGCTTATGCCGGTAAGCCCCGCCCCCATCGCGGTAAGCCCCGCCTCCGGCTCCGACGCCATGCCATTCAGTGCATGTTGCCAGCTGTACCGGGCTTATGCCGGTAAGCCCCGCCCCCATCGCGGTAAGCCCCGCCTCCGGCTCCGACGCTACGCCATGCAGTGCATGTTGCCAGCTGTACCGGGCTTATGCCGGTAAGCCCCGCCCCCATCGCGGTAAGCCCCGCCTCCGGCTCCGACGCTATGCCATGCAGTGCATGTTGCCAGCTGTACCGGGCTTATGCCGGTAAGCCCCGCCCCCATCGCGGTAAGCCCCGCCTTCGGCTCCGACGCTATGCCATGCAGTGCATGTTGCCAGCTGTACCGGGCTAATGCCGGTAAGCCCCGCCCCCATCGCGGTAAGCCCCGCCTACTGCTCCGACGCTATGCCATGCAGTGCATGTTTCCAGCTGTACCGGGCTTATGCCGGTAAGCCCCGCCCCCGGCTCCGACGCTATGCCACGCAGTGCATGTTGCCAGCTGTACCGGGCTTATGCCGGTAAGCCCCGCCCCCATCGCGGTAAGCCCCGCCTCCGGCTCCGACGCTATGCCATGCAGTGCATGTTGCCAGCTGTACCGAGCTTATGCCTGTAAGCCCCGCCCCCATCGCGGTAAGCCCCGCCTCCGGCTCCGACGCTATGCCATGCAGTGCATGTTGCCAGCTGTACCGGGCTTATGCCGGTAAGCCCCGCCCCCATCGTGGTAAGCCCCGCCCCGGCTCCGACGCTATGCCATGCACTTTATGTTGCCAACTGTATCGGCTTAAGCCGGTAAGCCCCGCACCCATTGCGGGGGCTTGTTTAAAAATACAAATGGCAGTGCAATGCCATGAGAAATAACAGCGGCCCCAGCGCGAAAAGAAAAAAAGTGTTGCGTCTGCTGAAGGGGTGGCAGTAAGCATTGCATGTTGCCAACAGTACCGGGCTTAAGCCGGTAGGCCCCGCCCCCTGCGCCAACTAAATGCTATGCAATCCTCTGTAATCCAATATATATATACATATTTTGTTTGTTTTTGGAAGGAAACCGGAGTACCCAGACGAAACCTACACAAACACAGAGAACATTCAAACTCTTCGCAGATGTTGCCCTTAGTGGGATTTGAACCCAGGACCACAGCGCTGCAAGGTTAGTGTGCTAACCACTGAGCCACCGTGCTGCCTCTACAGAAATGTCATTTGAATGGGGGAATGTGTAAAAAAAATGGGGTTGCTATGCCATGAGAAGCAACAGCCGACCAAGCGCCAAAGGAAATGAAGTGTTGCGTCTGCTGAAGAGGTGGCAGATAGCATTGCATGTTGCCATAGTTGCAAACTTTATCGGGCATGACGCGGTAAGCCCCGCCCCCCAGCTCCGACGCTATGCCATGCAGTGCATGTTGCCAGCTGTACCGGGCTTTTGCCGGTAAGCCCCGCCCCCATCGCGGTAAGCCCCGCCTCCGGCTCCGACGCCATGCCATGCAGTGCATGTTGCCAGCTGTACCGGGCTTATGCCGGTAAGCCCCGCCCCCATCGCGGTAAGCCCCGCCTCCGGGTCCTACGCCATGCCATGCAGTGCATGTTGCCAGCTGTACCGGGCTTATGCCGGTAAGCCCCGCCCCCATCGCGATAAGCCCCGCCTCCGGCTCCGACGCCATGCCATGCAGTGCATGTTGCCAGCTGTACCGGGCTTATGCCGGTAAGCCCCTCCCCCATCGCGGTAAGCCCCGCCTCCGGCTCCGACGCTACGCCATGCAGTGCATGTTGCCAGCTGTACCGAGCTTATGCCTGTAAGCCCCGCCCCCATCGCGGTAAGCCCCGCCTCCGGCTCCGACGCTATGCCATGCAGTGCATGTTGCCAGCTGTACCGGGCTTATGCCGCTAAGCCCCGCCCCCATCGCGGTAAGCCCCGCCCCGGCTCCGACGCTATGCCATGCACTTTATGTTGCCAACTGTATCGGCTTAAGCCGGTAAGCCCCGCACCCATTGCGGGGGCTTGTTTAAAAATACAAATGGCAGTGCAATGCCATGAGAAATAACAGCGTCCCCAGCGCCAAAAGAAAAAAAGTGTTGCGTCTGCTGAAGGAGTGGCAGTAAGCATTGCATGTTGCCAACAGTACCGGGCTTAAGCCGGAGTACCCAGACGAAACCTACACAATCACAGAGAACATTCAAACTCTTTACAGATGTTGCCCTTAGTGGGATTTGAACCCAGGACCACAGCGCTGCAAGGCTAGTGTGCTAACCAATGAGCCACCGTGCTGCCTCTACAGAAATGTCATTTGAATGGGGGAATGTGTAAAAAAAATGGGGTTGCTATGCCATGAGAAGCAACAGCCGACCAAGCGCCAAAGGAAATGAAGTGTTGCGTCTGCTGAAGAGGTGGCAGATAGCATTGCATGTTGCCATAGTTGCAAACTTTATCGGGCATGACGCGGTAAGCCCCGCCCCCCGGCTCCGACGCTATGCCATGCAGTGCATGTTGCCAGCTGTACCGGGCTTATGCCGGTAAGCCCCGCCCCCATCGCGGTAAGCCCCGCCTCCGGCTCCGACGCCATGCCATGCAGTGCATGTTGCCAGCTGTACCGGGCTTATGCCGGTAAGCCCCGCCCCCATCGCGGTAAGCCCCGCCTCCGGCTCCGACGCCATGCCATGCAGTGCATGTTGCCAGCTGTACCGGGCTTATGCCGGTAAGCCACGCCCCCATCGCGGTAAGCCCCGCCTCCGGCTCCGACGCTACGCCATGCAGTGCATGTTGCCAGCTGTACCGGGCTTATGCCGGTAAGCCTCGTCCCCATCGCGGTAAGCCCCGCCTCCGGCTCCGACGCTATGCCATGCAGTGCATGTTGCCAGCTGTACCGGGCTTATGCCGGTAAGCCCCGCCCCCATCGCGGTAAGCCCCGCCTTCGGCTCCGACGCTATGCCATGCAGTGCATGTTGCCAGCTGTACCGGGCTTATGCCGGTAAGCCCCGCCCCCGGCTCCTACGCTATGCCACGCAGTGCATGTTGCCAGCTGTACCGGGCTTATGCCGGTAAGCCCCGCCCCCATCGCGGTAAGCCCCACCCCGGCTCCGACGCTATGCCATGCACTTTATGTTGCCAACTGTATCGGCTTAAGCCGGTAAGCCCCGCACCCATTGCGGGGGCTTGTTTAAAAATACAAATGGCAGTGCAATGCCATGAGAAATAACAGCGGCCCCAGCGCCAAAAGAAAAAAAGTGTTGCGTCTGCTGAAGGAGTGGCAGTAAGCATTGCATGTTGCCAACAGTACCGGGCTTAAGCCGGAGTACCCAGACGAAACCTACACAATCACAGAGAACATTCAAACTCTTTGCAGATGTTGCCCTTAGTGGGATTTGAACCCAGGACCACAGCGCTGCAAGGCTAGTGTGCTAACCACTGAGCCACCGTGCTGCCTGTACAGAAATGTCATTTGAATGGGGGAATGTGTAAAAAAAAATGGGGTTGCTATGCCATGAGAAGCAACAGCCGACCAAGCGCCAAAGGAAATGAAGTGTTGCGTCTGCTGAAGAGGTGGCAAATAGCATTGCATGTTGCCATAGTTGCAAACTTTATCGGGCATGACGCGGTAAGCCCCGCCCCCCCGGCTCCGACGCTATGCCATGCAGTGCATGTTGCCAGCTGTACCGGGCTTATGCCGGTAAGCCCCGCCCCCATCGCGGTAAGCCCCGCCTCCGGCTCCGACGCCATGCCATGCAGTGCATGTTGCCAGCTGTACCGGGCTTATGCCTGTAAGCCCCGCCTCCGGCTCCGACGCCATGCCATGCAGTGCATGTTGCCAGCTGTACCGGGCTTATGCCGGTAAGCCCCGCCCCCATCGCGGTAAGCCCCGCCTCCGGCTCCGACGCTACGCCATGCAGTGCATGTTGCCAGCTGTACCGGGCTTATGCCGGTAAGCCCCGTCCCCATCGCGGTAAGCCCCGCCTCCGGCTCCGACGCTATGCCATGCAGTGCATGTTGCCAGCTGTACCGGGCTTATGCCGGTAAGCCCCGCCCCCATCGCGGTAAGCCCCGCCTTCGGCTCCGACGCTATGCCATGCAGTGCATGTTGCCAGCTGTACCGGGCTTATGCCGGTAAGCCCCGCCCCCATCGCGGTAAGCCCCGCCTCCGGCTCCGACGCTATGCCATGCAGTGCATGTTTCGAGCTGTACCGGGCTTATGCCGGTAAGCCCCGCCCCCGGCTCCGACGCTATGCCACGCAGTGCATGTTGCCAGCTGTACCGGGCTTATGCCGGTAAGCCCCGCCCCCATCGCGGTTAGACCCGCCTCCGGCTCCGACGCTATGCCATGCAGTGCATGTTGCCAGCTGTACCGAGCTTATGCCTGTAAGCCCCGCCCCCATCGCGGTAAGCCCCGCCTCCGGCTCCGACGCTATGCCATGCAGTGCATGTTGCCAGCTGTACCGGGCTTATGCCGGTAAGCCCCGCCCCCATCGCGGTAAGCCCCGCCCCGGCTCCGACGCTATGCCATGCACTTTATGTTGCCAACTGTATCGGCTTAAGCCGGTAAGCCCCGCACCCATTGCGGGGGCTTGTTTAAAAATACAAATGGCAGTGCAATGCCATGAGAAATAACAGCGGCCCCAGCGTGAAAAGAAAAAAAGTGTTGCGTCTGCTGAAGGGGTGGCAGTAAGCATTGCATGTTGCCAACAGTACCGGGCTTAAGCCGGTAGGCCCCGCCCCCTGCGCCAACTAAATGCTATGCAATCCTCTGTAATCCAATATATATATACATATTTTGTTTGTTTTTGGAAGGAAACCGGAGTACCCAGACGAAACCTACACAAACACAGAGAACATTCAAACTCGTCGCAGATGTTGCCCTTAGTGAGATTTGAACCCAGGACCACAGCGCTGCAAGGTTAGTGTGCTAACCACTGAGCCACCGTGCTGCCTCTACAGAAATGTCATTTGAATGGGGGAATGTGTAAAAAAAATGGGGTTGCTATGCCATGAGAAGCAACAGCCGACCAAGCGCCAAAGGAAATGAAGTGTTGCGTCTGCTGAAGAGGTGGCAGATAGCATTGCATGTTGCCATAGTTGCAAACTTTATCGGGCATGACGCGGTAAGCCCCGCCCCCCGGCTCCGACGCCATGCCATGCAGTGCATGTTGCCAGCTGTACCGGGTTTATGCTTGTAAGCCCCGCCCCCATCGCGGTAAGCCCCGCCTCCGGCTCCGACGCCATGCCATGCAGTGCATGTTGCCAGCTGTACCGGGCTTATGCCGGTAAGCCCCGCCCCCATCGCGGTAAGCCCCGCCTTCGGCTCCGACGCTATGCCATGCATGTTGCCAGCTGTACCGGGCTTATGCCGGTAAGCCCCGCCCCCATCGCGGTAAGCCCCGCCTCCGGCTCCGACGCTATGCCATGCAGTGCATGTTTCGAGCTGTACCGGGCTTATGCCGGTAAGCCCCGCCCCCGGCTCCGACGCTATGCCACGCAGTGCATGTTGCCAACTGTACCGGGCTTATGCCGGTAAGCCCCGCCCCCATCGCGGTTAGACCCGCCTCCGGCTCCGACGCTATGCCATGCAGTGCATGTTGCCAGCTGTACCGAGCTTATGCCTGTAAGCCCCGCCCCCATCGCGGTAAGCCCCGCCTCCGGCTCCGACGCTATGCCATGCAGTGCATGTTGCCAGCTGTACCGGGCTTATGCCGGTAAGCCCCGCCCCCATCGCGGTAAGCCCCGCCCCGGCTCCGACGCTATGCCATGCACTTTATGTTGCCAACTGTATCGGCTTAAGCCGGTAAGCCCCGCACCCATTGCGGGGGCTTGTTTAAAAATACAAATGGCAGTGCAATGCCATGAGAAATAACAGCGGCCCCAGCGCGAAAAGAAAAAAAGTGTTGCGTCTGCTGAAGGGGTGGCAGTAAGCATTGCATGTTGCCAACAGTACCGGGCTTAAGCCGGTAGGCCCCGCCCCCTGCGCCAACTAAATGCTATGCAATCCTCTGTAATCCAATATATATATACATATTTTGTTTGTTTTTGGAAGGAAACCGGAGTACCCAGACGAAACCTACACAAACACAGAGAACATTCAAACTCTTCGCAGATGTTGCCCTTAGTGGGATTTGAACCCAGGACCACAGCGCTGCAAGGTTAGTGTGCTAACCACTGAGCCACCGTGCTGCCTCTACAGAAATGTCATTTGAATGGGGGAATGTGTAAAAAAAATGGGGTTGCTATGCCATGAGAAGCAACAGCCGACCAAGCGCCAAAGGAAATGAAGTGTTGCGTCTGCTGAAGAGGTGGCAGATAGCATTGCATGTTGCCATAGTTGCAAACTTTATCGGGCATGACGCGGTAAGCCCCGCCCCCCCGGCTCCGACGCTATGCCATGCAGTGCATGTTGCCAGCTGTACCGGACTTATGCCGGTAAGCCCCGCCCCCATCGCGGTAAGCCCCGCCTCCGGCTCCGACGCCATGCCATGCAGTGCATGTTGCCAGCTGTACCGGGCTTATGCCGGTAAGCCCCGCCTCCGGCTCCGACGCCATGCCATGCAGTGCATGTTGCCAGCTGTACCGGGCTTATGCCGGTAAGCCCCGCCCCCATCGCGGTAAGCCCCGCCTCCGGCTCCGACGCTACGCCATGCAGTGCATGTTGCCAGCTGTACCGGGCTTATGCCGGTAAGCCCCGTCCCCATCGCGGTAAGCCCCGCCTCCGGCTCCGACGCTATGCCATGCAGTGCATGTTGCCAGCTGTACCGGGCTTATGCCGGTAAGCCCCGCCCCCATCGCGGTAAGCCCCGCCTTCGGCTCCGACGCTATGCCATGCATGTTGCCAGCTGTACCGGGCTTATGCCGGTAAGCCCCGCCCCCATCGCGGTAAGCCCCGCCTCCGGCTCCGACGCTATGCCATGCAGTGCATGTTTCGAGCTGTACCGGGCTTATGCCGGTAAGCCCCGCCCCCGGCTCCGACGCTATGCCACGCAGTGCATGTTGCCAACTGTACCGGGCTTATGCCGGTAAGCCCCGCCCCCATCGCGGTTAGACCCGCCTCCGGCTCCGACGCTATGCCATGCAGTGCATGTTGCCAGCTGTACCGAGCTTATGCCTGTAAGCCCCGCCCCCATCGCGGTAAGCCCCGCCTCCGGCTCCGACGCTATGCCATGCAGTGCATGTTGCCAGCTGTACCGGGCTTATGCCGGTAAGCCCCGCCCCCATCGCGGTAAGCCCCGCCCCGGCTCCGACGCTATGCCATGCACTTTATGTTGCCAACTGTATCGGCTTAAGCCGGTAAGCCCCGCACCCATTGCGGGGGCTTGTTTAAAAATACAAATGGCAGTGCAATGCCATGAGAAATAACAGCGGCCCCAGCGCGAAAAGAAAAAAAGTGTTGCGTCTGCTGAAGGGGTGGCAGTAAGCATTGCATGTTGCCAACAGTACCGGGCTTAAGCCGGTAGGCCCCGCCCCCTGCGCCAACTAAATGCTATGCAATCCTCTGTAATCCAATATATATATACATATTTTGTTTGTTTTTGGAAGGAAACCGGAGTACCCAGACGAAACCTACACAAACACAGAGAACATTCAAACTCTTCGCAGATGTTGCCCTTAGTGGGATTTGAACCCAGGACCACAGCGCTGCAAGGTTAGTGTGCTAACCACTGAGCCACCGTGCTGCCTCTACAGAAATGTCATTTGAATGGGGGAATGTGTAAAAAAAATGGGGTTGCTATGCCATGAGAAGCAACAGCCGACCAAGCGCCAAAGGAAATGAAGTGTTGCGTCTGCTGAAGAGGTGGCAGATAGCATTGCATGTTGCCATAGTTGCAAACTTTATCGGGCATGACGCGGTAAGCCCCGCCCCCCAGCTCCGACGCTATGCCATGCAGTGCATGTTGCCAGCTGTACCGGGCTTTTGCCGGTAAGCCCCGCCCCCATCGCGGTAAGCCCCGCCTCCGGCTCCGACGCCATGCCATGCAGTGCATGTTGCCAGCTGTACCGGGCTTATGCCGGTAAGCCCCGCCCCCATCGCGGTAAGCCCCGCCTCCGGGTCCTACGCCATGCCATGCAGTGCATGTTGCCAGCTGTACCGGGCTTATGCCGGTAAGCCCCGCCCCCATCGCGATAAGCCCCGCCTCCGGCTCCGACGCCATGCCATGCAGTGCATGTTGCCAGCTGTACCGGGCTTATGCCGGTAAGCCCCTCCCCCATCGCGGTAAGCCCCGCCTCCGGCTCCGACGCTACGCCATGCAGTGCATGTTGCCAGCTGTACCGAGCTTATGCCTGTAAGCCCCGCCCCCATCGCGGTAAGCCCCGCCTCCGGCTCCGACGCTATGCCATGCAGTGCATGTTGCCAGCTGTACCGGGCTTATGCCGCTAAGCCCCGCCCCCATCGCGGTAAGCCCCGCCCCGGCTCCGACGCTATGCCATGCACTTTATGTTGCCAACTGTATCGGCTTAAGCCGGTAAGCCCCGCACCCATTGCGGGGGCTTGTTTAAAAATACAAATGGCAGTGCAATGCCATGAGAAATAACAGCGTCCCCAGCGCCAAAAGAAAAAAAGTGTTGCGTCTGCTGAAGGAGTGGCAGTAAGCATTGCATGTTGCCAACAGTACCGGGCTTAAGCCGGAGTACCCAGACGAAACCTACACAATCACAGAGAACATTCAAACTCTTTACAGATGTTGCCCTTAGTGGGATTTGAACCCAGGACCACAGCGCTGCAAGGCTAGTGTGCTAACCAATGAGCCACCGTGCTGCCTCTACAGAAATGTCATTTGAATGGGGGAATGTGTAAAAAAAATGGGGTTGCTATGCCATGAGAAGCAACAGCCGACCAAGCGCCAAAGGAAATGAAGTGTTGCGTCTGCTGAAGAGGTGGCAGATAGCATTGCATGTTGCCATAGTTGCAAACTTTATCGGGCATGACGCGGTAAGCCCCGCCCCCCCGGCTCCGACGCTATGCCATGCAGTGCATGTTGCCAGCTGTACCGGGCTTATGCCGGTAAGCCCCGCCCCCATCGCGGTAAGCCCCGCCTCCGGCTCCGACGCCATGCCATGCAGTGCATGTTGCCAGCTGTACCGGGCTTATGCCGGTAAGCCCCGCCCCCATCGCGGTAAGCCCCGCCTCCGGCTCCGACGCCATGCCATGCAGTGCATGTTGCCAGCTGTACCGGGCTTATGCCGGTAAGCCCCGCCCCCAACGCGGTAAGCCCCGCCTCCGGCTCCGACGCTACGCCATGCAGTGCATGTTGCCAGCTGTACCGGGCTTATGCCGGTAAGCCTCGTCCCCATCGCGGTAAGCCCCGCCTCCGGCTCCGACGCTATGCCATGCAGTGCATGTTGCCAGCTGTACCGGGCTTATGCCGGTAAGCCCCGCCCCCATCGCGGTAAGCCCCGCCTTCGGCTCCGACGCTATGCCATGCAGTGCATGTTGCCAGCTGTACCGGGCTTATGCCGGTAAGCCCCGCCCCCGGCTCCTACGCTATGCCACGCAGTGCATGTTGCCAGCTGTACCGGGCTTATGCCGGTAAGCCCCGCCCCCATCGCGGTAAGCCCCACCCCGGCTCCGACGCTATGCCATGCACTTTATGTTGCCAACTGTATCGGCTTAAGCCGGTAAGCCCCGCACCCATTGCGGGGGCTTGTTTAAAAATACAAATGGCAGTGCAATGCCATGAGAAATAACAGCGGCCCCAGCGCGAAAAGAAAAAAAGTGTTGCGTCTGCTGAAGGGGTGGCAGTAAGCATTGCATGTTGCCAACAGTACCGGGCTTAAGCCGGTAAGCCCCGCCCCCTGCGCCAACTAAATGCTATGCAATCCTCTGTAATCCAATATATACATATTTTGTTTGTTTTTGGAAGGAAACCGGAGTACCCAGACGAAACGTACGCAAACACAGAGAACATTCAAACTCTTTACAGATGTTGCCCTTAGTGGGATTTGAACAGAGGAACACAGCGCTGCAAGGCTAGTGTGCTAACCACTGAGCCACCGTGCTGCCTCTTCAGAAATGACATGTTGCCAGCTGTACCGGGCTTATGCCGGTAAGCCCCGCCCCCATCGCGGTAAGCCCCGCCTCCGGCTCCGACGCTATGCCATGCACTTTATGTTGCCAACTGTACCAGCTTAAGCCGGTAAGCCCCGCCCCCATTGCGGGGGCTTGTTTAAAAATACAAATGGCAGTACCATGCCATGAGAAGTAACAGCGGCCCCAGCGCCGAAAGAAAAAAAGTGTTGCGTCTGCTGAAGGGGTGGCAGTAAGCATTGCATGTTGCCAACAGTACCGGGCTTAAGCCGGAGTACCCAGACGAAACCTACACAAAGACAGAGAACATTCAAACTCTTTGCAGATGTTGCCCTTAGTGGGATTTGAACCCAGGACCACAGCGCTGCAAGGCTAGTGTGCTAACCACTGAGCCACCGTGCTGCCTCTACAGAAATGTCATTTGAATGGGGGGAGGGGTAAAAAAAATGGGGTTGCTATGCCATGAGAAGCAACAGCCGACCAAGCGCCAAAGGAAATGAAGTGTTGCGTCTGCTGAAGAGGTGGCAGATAGCATTGCATGTTGCCATAGTTGCAAACTTTATCGGGCATGACGCGGTAAGCCCCGCCCCCCCGGCTCCGACGCTATGCCATGCAGTGCATGTTGCCAGCTGTACCGGGCTTATGCCGGTAAGCCCCGCCCCCATCGCGGTAAGCCCCGCCTCCGGCTCCGACGCTATGCCATGCAGTGCATGTTGCCAGCTGTACCGAGCTTATGCCGGTAAGGCCCGCCCCCATCGCGGTAAGCCCCGCCTCCGGCTCCGACGCTATGCCATACAGTGCATGTTGCCAGCTGTACCGGGCTTATGCCGGTAAGCCCCGCCCCCGGCTCCGACGCTATGCCACGCAGTGCATGTTGCCAGCTGTACCGGGCTTATGCCGGTAAGCCCCGCCCCCATCGCGGTAAGCCCCGCCTTCGGCTCCGACGCTATGCCATGCAGTGCATGTTGCCAGCTGTACTGGGCTTATGCCGGTAAGCCCCGCCCCCATCGCGGTAAGCCCCGCCCCGGCTCCGACGCTATGCCATGCACTTTATGTTGCCAACTGTACCGGCTTAAGCAGGTAAGCCCCGCCCCCATTGCGGGGGCTTGTTTAAAAATACAAATGGCAGTACAATGCCATGAGAAGTAACAGCGGCCCCAGCGCCGAAAGAAAAGAAGTGTTGCGTCTGCTGAAGAGGTGGCAGTAAGCATTGCATGTTGCCAACAGTACCGGGCTTAAGCTGGTAGGCCCCGCCCCCTGCGCCAACACAATGCTATGCAATCCTCTGTAATCCAATATATATATATATTATGTTTGTTTTTGGAAGGAAACCGGAGTACCCAGACGAAACCTACACAAACACAGAGAACATTCAAACTCTTCGCAGATGTTGCCCTTAGTGGGATTTGAACCCAGGACCACAGCGCTGCAAGGCTAGTGTGCTAACCACTGAGCCACCGTGCTGCCTCTACAGAAATGTCATTTGAATGGGGGAATGTGTAAAAAAAATGGGGTTGCTATGCCAAGAGAAGCAACAGCCGACCAAGCGCCAAAGGAAATGAAGTGTTGCGTCTGCTGAAGCGGTGGCAGATAGCATTGCATGTTGCCATAGTTGCAAACTTTATCGGGCATGACGCGGTAAGCCCCGCCCCCCGGCTCCGACGCTATGCCATGCAGTGCATGTTGCCAGCTGTACCGGGCTTTTGCCGGTAAGCCCCGCCCCCATCGCGGTAAGCCCCGCCTCCGGCTCCGACGCCATGCCATGCAGTGCATGTTGCCAGCTGTACCGGGCTTATGCCGGTAAGCCCCGCCCCCATCGCGGTAAGCCCCGCCTCCGGGTCCTACGCCATGCCATGCAGTGCATGTTGCCAGCTGTACCGGGCTTATGCCGGTAAGCCCCGCCCCCATCGCGGTAAGCCCCGCCTCCGGCTCCGACGCCATGCCATGCAGTGCATGTTGCCAGCTGTACCGGGCTTATGCCGGTAAGCCCCGCCCCCATCGCGGTAAGCCCCGCCTCCGGCTCCGACGCTACGCCATGAAGTGCATGTTGCCAGCTGTACCGAGCTTATGCCTGTAAGCCCCGCCCCCATCGCGGTAAGCCCCGCCTCCGGCTCCGACGCTATGCCATGCAGTGCATGTTGTCAGCTGTACCGGGCTTATGCCGGTAAGCCCCGCCCCCATCGCGGTAAGCCCCGCCTCCGGCTCCGACGCCATGCCATGCAGTGCATGTTGCCAGCTGTACCGGGCTTATGCCGGTAAGCCCCGCCCCCATCGCGGTAAGCCCCGCCTCCGGCTCCGACGCTACGCCATGAAGTGCATGTTGCCAGCTGTACCGAGCTTATGCCTGTAAGCCCCGCCCCCATCGCGGTAAGCCCCGCCTCCGGCTCCGACGCTATGCCATGCAGTGCATGTTGCCAGCTGTACCGGGCTTATGCCGGTAAGCCCCGCCCCCATCGCGGTAAGCCCCGCCTCCGGCTCCGACGCTATGCCATGCAGTGCATGTTGCCAGCTGTACCGGGCTTATGCCGGTAAGCCCCGCCCCCGGCTCCAACGCTATGCCACGCAGTGCATGTTGCCAGCTGTACCGGGCTTATGCCGGTAAGCCCCGCCCCCATCGCGGTAAGCCCCGCCTTCGGCTCCGACGCTATGCCATGCAGTGCATGTTGCCAGCTGTACCGGGCTTATGCCGGTAAGCCCCGCCCCCATCGCGGTAAGCTCCGCTTCCGGCTCCGACGCTATGCCATGCAGTGCATGTTGCCAGCTGTACCGGGCTTATGCCGGTAAGCCCCGCCCCCGGCTCCGACGCTATGCCACGCAGTGCATGTTGCCAGCTGTACCGGGCTTAAGCCGGTAAGCCCCGCCTCCGGCTCCGACGCCATGCCATGCAGTGCATGTTGCCAGCTGTACCGGGCTTATGCCGGTAAGCCCCGCCCCAATCGCGGTAAGCCCCGCCTCCGGCTCCGACGCTACGCCATGCAGTGCATGTTGCCAGCTGTACCGAGCTTATGCCTGTAAGCCCCGCCCCCATCGCGGTAAGCCCCGCCTCCGGCTCAGACGCTATGCCATGCAGTGCATGTTGCCAGCTGTACCGGGCTTATGCCGCTAAGCCCCGCCCCCATCGCGGTAAGCCCCGCCCCGGCTCCGACGCTATGCCATGCACTTTATGTTGCCAACTGTATCGGCTTAAGCCGGTAAGCCCCGCACCCATTGCGGGGGCTTGTTTAAAAATACAAATGGCAGTGCAATGCCATGAGAAATAACAGCGGCCCCAGCGCCAAAAGAAAAAAAGTGTTGCGTCTGCTGAAGGAGTGGCAGTAAGCATTGCATGTTGCCAACAGTACCGGGCTTAAGCCGGAGTACCCAGACGAAACCTACACAATCACAGAGAACATTCAAACTCTTTGCAGATGTTGCCCTTAGTGGGATTTGAACCCAGGACCACAGCGCTGCAAGGCTAGTGTGCTAACCACTGAGCCACCGTGCTGCCTCTACAGAAATGTCATTTGAATGGGGGAATGTGTAAAAAAAAATGGGGTTGCTATGCCATGAGAAGCAACAGCCGACCAAGCGCCAAAGGAAATGAAGTGTTGCGTCTGCTGAAGAGGTGGCAGATAGCATTGCATGTTGCCATAGTTGCAAACTTTATCGGGCATGACGCGGTAAGCCCCGCCCCCCCGGCTCCGACGCTATGCCATGCAGTGCATGTTGCCAGCTGTACCGGACTTATGCCGGTAAGCCCCGCCCCCATCGCGGTAAGCCCCGCCTCCGGCTCCGACGCCATGCCATGCAGTGCATGTTGCCAGCTGTACCGGGCTTATGCCGGTAAGCCCCGCCTCCGGCTCCGACGCCATGCCATGCAGTGCATGTTGCCAGCTGTACCGGGCTTATGCCGGTAAGCCCCGCCCCCATCGCGGTAAGCCCCGCCTCCGGCTCCGACGCTACGCCATGCAGTGCATGTTGCCAGCTGTACCGGGCTTATGCCGGTAAGCCCCGCCCCCATCGCGGTAAGCCCCGCCTCCGGCTCCGACGCCATGCCATGCAGTGCATGTTGCCAGCTGTACCGGGCTTATGCCGGTAAGCCCCGCCCCCATCGCGGTAAGCCCCGCCTTCGGCTCCGACGCTATGCCATGCATGTTGCCAGCTGTACCGGGCTTATGCCGGTAAGCCCCGCCCCCATCGCGGTAAGCCCCGCCTCCGGCTCCGACGCTATGCCATGCAGTGCATGTTTCGAGCTGTACCGGGCTTATGCCGGTAAGCCCCGCCCCCGGCTCCGACGCTATGCCACGCAGTGCGTGTTGCCAAGCTGTACCGGGCTTATGCCGGTAAGCCCCGCCCCCATCGCGGTTAGACCCGCCTCCGGCTCCGACGCTATGCCATGCAGTGCATGTTGCCAGCTGTACCGAGCTTATGCCTGTAAGCCCCGCCCCCATCGCGGTAAGCCCCGCCTCCGGCTCCGACGCTATGCCATGCAGTGCATGTTGCCAGCTGTACCGGGCTTATGCCGGTAAGCCCCGCCCCCATCGCGGTAAGCCCCGCCCCGGCTCCGACGCTATGCCATGCACTTTATGTTGCCAACTGTATCGGCTTAAGCCGGTAAGCCCCGCACCCATTGCGGGGGCTTGTTTAAAAATACAAATGGCAGTGCAATGCCATGAGAAATAACAGCGGCCCCAGCGCGAAAAGAAAAAAAGTGTTGCGTCTGCTGAAGGGGTGGCAGTAAGCATTGCATGTTGCCAACAGTACCGGGCTTAAGCCGGTAGGCCCCGCCCCCTGCGCCAACTAAATGCTATGCAATCCTCTGTAATCCAATATATATATACATATTTTGTTTGTTTTTGGAAGGAAACCGGAGTACCCAGACGAAACCTACACAAACACAGAGAACATTCAAACTCTTCGCAGATGTTGCCCTTAGTGAGATTTGAACCCAGGACCACAGCGCTGCAAGGTTAGTGTGCTAACCACTGAGCCACCGTGCTGCCTCTACAGAAATGTCATTTGAATGGGGGAATGTGTAAAAAAAATGGGGTTGCTATGCCATGAGAAGCAACAGCCGACCAAGCGCCAAAGGAAATGAAGTGTTGCGTCTGCTGAAGAGGTGGCAGATAGCATTGCATGTTGCCATAGTTGCAAACTTTATCGGGCATGACGCGGTAAGCCCCGCCCCCCGGCTCCGACGCTATGCCATGCAGTGCATGTTGCCAGCTGTACCGGGCTTTTGCCGGTAAGCCCCGCCCCCATCGCGGTAAGCCCCGCCTCCGGCTCCGACGCCATGCCATGCAGTGCATGTTGCCAGCTGTACCATGCTTATGCCGGTAAGCCCCGCCCCCATCGCGGTAAGCCCCGCCTCCGGCTCCGACGCCATGCCATGCAGTGCATGTTGCCAGCTGTACCGGGCTTATGCCGGTAAGCCCCGCCCCCATCGCGGTAAGCCCCGCCTCCGGCTCCGACGCCATGCCATGCAGTGCATGTTGCCAGCTGTACCGGGCTTATGCCGGTAAGCCCCGCCCCCATCGCGGTAAGCCCCGCCTCCGGCTCCGACGCTACGCCATGCAGTGCATGTTGCCAGCTGTACCGAGCTTATGCCGGTAAGCCCCGCCCCCATCGCGGTAAGCCCCGCCTCCGGCTCCGACGCTATGCCATGCAGTGCATGTTGCCAGCTGTACCGGGCTTATGCCGGTAAGCCCCGCCCCCATCGCGGTAAGCCCCACCCCGGCTCCGACGCTATGCCATGCACTTTATGTTGCCAACTGTATCGGCTTAAGCCGGTAAGCCCCGCACCCATTGCGGGGGCTTGTTTAAAAATACAAATGGCAGTGCAATGCCATGAGAAATAACAGCGGCCCCAGCGCGAAAAGAAAAAAAGTGTTGCGTCTGCTGAAGGGGTGGCAGTAAGCATTGCATGTTGCCAACAGTACAGGGCTTAAGCCGGTAAGCCCCGCCCCCTGCGCCAACTAAATGCTATGCAATCCTCTGTAATCCAATATATATATACATATTTTGTTTGTTTTTGGAAGGAAACCGGAGTACCCAGACGAAACCTACACAAACACAGAGAACATTCAAACTCTTCGCAGATGTTGCCCTTAGTGGGATTTGAACCCAGGACCACAGCGCTGCAAGGTTAGTGTGCTAACCACTGAGCCACCGTGCTGCCTCTACAGAAATGTCATTTGAATGGGGGAATGTGTAAAAAAAATGGGGTTGCTATGCCATGAGAAGCAACAGCCGACCAAGCGCCAAAGGAAATGAAGTGTTGCGTCTGCTGAAGAGGTGGCAGATAGCATTGCATGTTGCCATAGTTGCAAACTTTATCGGGCATGACGCGGTAAGCCCCGCGTCCGGCTCCGACGCTATGCCATGCAGTGCATGTTGCCAGCTGTACCGGGCTTCAGCCGGTAAGCCCCGCCCCCATCGCGGTAAGCCCCGCCTCCGGCTCCTGACGCTATGCCATGCAGTGCATGTTGCCAGCTGTACCGGGCTTATGCCGGTAAGCCCCGCCCCCATCGCGGTAAGCCCCGCCTCCGGGTCCTACGCCATGCCATGCAGTGCATGTTGCCAGCTGTACCAGGCTTATGCCGGTAAGCCCCGCCCCCATCGCGATAAGCCCCGCCTCCGGCTCCGACGCCATGCCATGCAGTGCATGTTGCCAGCTGTACCGGGCTTATGCCGGTAAGCCCCTCCCCCATCGCGGTAAGCCCCGCCTCCGGCTCCGACGCTACGCCATGCAGTGCATGTTGCCAGCTGTACCGAGCTTATGCCTGTAAGCCCCGCCCCCATCGCGGTAAGCCCCGCCTCCGGCTCCGACGCTATGCCATGCAGTGCATGTTGCCAGCTGTACCGGGCTTATGCCGCTAAGCCCCGCCCCCATCGCGGTAAGCCCCGCCCCGGCTCCGACGCTATGCCATGCACTTTATGTTGCCAACTGTATCGGCTTAAGCCGGTAAGCCCCGCACCCATTGCGGGGGCTTGTTTAAAAATACAAATGGCAGTGCAATGCCATGAGAAATAACAGCGTCCCCAGCGCCAAAAGAAAAAAAGTGTTGCGTCTGCTGAAGAGGTAGCAGTAAGCATTGCATGTTGCCAACAGTACCGGGCTTAAGCTGGTAGGCCCCGCCCCCTGCGCCAACTACAATGCTATGCAATCCTCTGTAATCCAATATATATATATATATTTTATGCTTGTTTTTGGAAGGAAAACCGGAGTACCCAGACGAAACCTACACAAACACAGAGAACATTCAAACTCTTCGCAGATGTTTCCCTTAGTGGGATTTGAACCCAGGACCACAGCGCTGCAAGGCTAGTGTGCTAACCACTGAGCCACCGTGCTGCCTCTTCAGAAATGTCATTTGAATGGGGGAATGTGTAAAAAAAATGGGGTTGCTATGCCATGAGAAGCAACAGCCGACCAAGCGCCAAAGGAAATGAAGTGTTGCGTCTGCTGAAGAGGTGGCAGATAGCATTGCATGTTGCCATAGTTGCAAACTTTATCGGGCATGACGCGGTAAGCCCCGCCCCCCCGGCTA
>NW_027210456.1:0-70394 GCF_027789765.1 Dendropsophus ebraccatus | reverse complement strand
CTAGACCCTGTTCAGTAGTCTAGTGTCCCAATCCCTTGTGCGGATCATCACCTCTAGGATACCCAGTATATACATGTGAAGACTAATGTTAGCCATAAGTTTTAGGCAGTTTTCCCCTTGAAAAACTTTCCTCTCTGTATTTCTTTCCCTAATGGCATTTAAGAGCAGTTTTTAGGAGTTGAACTACATACAGATGGCAATACCAACTTAAAAGAAAAAATAGACAGCATTGTAAGGCATCTTGGCGTTCATATGGCTTTCCTTTTATAACAACATTTACCATGAAAAAAATCTATGTCCAAGCTCATAGATTCTCACAAATACAGTGGTACCTTGGTTAAGAGTAACTTGGTTTAAGAGCGTTTTGTTTAAGAGCTCACAGTTTTTCAAAATTGTGACTTGGTTTAAGAGCATTGCTTTGGTTTAAAAGCTCCCTGTACTGGGTGGGAGGGTGAGTTGGGCAGGGGCATGGTCTGCACTAGCGAGATCTACAGCTCTGTACTCTGACCCAGGAAGTCTCCCTCACCTTCCAAATCATAGCAGATCCCACTTCAGGCTGGGGCTTGCATCAGGGGACAGGACTGTGGAGGTAATCTCTTCGTAGCTGTAACCCCTCTCTTACCGGGCAGAGAGTGCTGCATTTATGTTCCCACATATGCCCTGCTCATTCCTTCATACTCCTGCAGTCTCTGTCAGCCTTTGTGTTTCCATCCTCTCCATTACTGTACAGTACTTATGATATCACATATTCTGCTGTTTCTAAATGTTTGTTTCATTTGTTTACATGTTATTCAGAATAATGAATCATTATTTTTGGGGTGTGGAACCAATTATCTGCATATCAGTGATTTGCTTATGGGCTTAGTTTGAGAGTGGATTTGGATTACAAGCACAGACCTGGAACATAATTATAATCATAATCCAAGGCACCACTGTATATGAAATATCAACCTGAATACAATTATTTATTGCATTACTTGCAACCTTCCAAAAGCTGCAACAGATACTTCAGTCTCTTGTGGTTTTAGAAAGTTCATTATGACTGTACAAACTTGGGAGGGTGAATTAGCTTGAGAGAATCATCAGTGATTATGAGGTACTAAAAATGAAAAATAATAAGCAAGACAAGTATAACAGGAAGCCAGACAGTATTCTGTTGTTGAAGGCCAAAAGGCTTGACCTTCATTATAAGCTTCAGTCCCTGATAGCTGGCTTACTGTAAGAATTCATTAACATCCTCCATATGTTTCTGCTTTCCAAATATATATCTATATTTCCTGAAGAGCCTTAGGGCCCTATTCCACCGTAAACGATTATCGTTTGCATAATCGTTAACGATTAACGATCTCAAACGACCGCTATTGCGAATGACCTGAAAACATTCACTCATTTCCATGGAACGATAATCGTTACTTATGATCGTAATTGTGATCGTTTTTTCTTCGCTATTTATTCGCTATTGCATTCGTATCTATTGCGAACAACCGAACAACGTCTTATTCAATGTGAACGATTTGCGAATGTTTTGCGAACGAGCAACGATAAAAATAGGTCCAGGTCTTATAAAGCGATCAACGATTTCTCGTTCGGTCGTTAATCGTTAACTGCATTTCAACCGAACGATTATCGTTTAGATTCGAACGATTTAACGATAATCTGAACTATAATCGTCCAGTGGAATAGGGCCCTTATAACCCATATAGCAGCCCACTATCACTATCTATTAATTCTCCTGTTAAGATGCTAAATCATCTCCTCTTGCTCTGTGTTCTTCTCTGCTAGTGCAATTAGTGGCCAAAACACTCTGGTGAAGACTATATATGTTTTACAGTCGTTAGCTTCTTGAAAAGCGTGAAAGACTATAGAAGCTCATTAAACTTCATAGAACACATTATGAGAACCAAGGATTCGTCTAGCTTATTTTTCCTTTTAGGCAACTAAGATCAGTGATGACGTTTCATATACAATAAAGTCACCAACTAGCTAGTTTTGTCAGGCCTGGCTATCTAATGTGTATTGCAGTGTCTAGAGGTCTGCCCCAATGACAAAAAAGTTGAATTTCAACGTGGCTGATTCTTTGTCCCCATAGAAGATATGCAGCTTCCAGGAAATCGGGAAAAACAGTTGCTGCCAATGTTTCCACCCATTTTAATGATCTCAAGCATCAGTTTTTTTCTCAGTGATGTTTTTCCCCCAGTAATCCTTCCCCTAACAGTTCCACCACCATGCAATGTAATTGCAACCTGGTTTAGGTCTAAGAATGATCACAGCTGATAGATCATATGATCACTTTCATTACCAGTAGAACTTGATATGTTCTTTGCTCCTGTACTGGGTGGAAGGGTGAGTGGGGTAGGAGCATGGTCTGCATAGCGGGGTCTACAGCACTGTATTCTGACCAGAAAGTCTCCCTCACCTTCCAAATCATAGCAGATCCACTTCAGGCTGGGGCTTGCATCAGGGGATAGGACTGTGGAGGAAATCTCTTCATAGCTGTAACCCCTCTCTCCCGAACAGAGAATCTGCTCTACTGTGCCCACATATGCCCTGCTCATTCCTTCATGCTCCCTGCAGTCTCTGTCAGTCCTGATTGGTCCATGCTGAACACACCCCCTTCCCCATTGCTGTCATGTGACCACACAGACCTCTGACAGCAGCCCTGCTTCTCTATTCTAGCCTGTTGTACTACGCTTCTGCATTATGGGGATCTGCAGTTCCATCCTGCATCTACAAACTGCTGCAGTTCTTAGGTTTATGCACTTATTATACATTATACACCACATGCTGATTGCTATATTGTACAGTTAATTATATTATAACATATTAAGCTGTTTCTGAATGTTTGTTTCATCTGTTCTACATATTATTCAGAATAACAAAATCATTATTTTTGAGGTGTGGAACTAATTGTCTGCATTTCAGTGATTTCTTATGGTTAAAATTTGCTTTGGTTTAAGAGTGGATTTGGATGACAAGCACGGTCCCGGAACAAATTATGCTCGTAATCCAAGGCACCACTATATATTTATAATATATATATAGATATATATATATATATATATATATATATATAAAAAATAAGATGTCCGCAGCACTCAGTGAAGAAAGAAGATATCGAGTGCTGCAGTCGTATTACTATTGTGAATTTTATATATACAGTATACAGTACAGTATATAATATATATATAGTTAATAGCCCATGTTGTCGATCTGTTGAAGGAGACATAGAGGTGAACTATTGTGACATATTATGATTAAAAACACCAAGTTGTTTCCCACACTAGAAGTATTTGTAATAAAATCCTGGAAGAGTCTATTTCCTGCATAGAATAAAGGAACAGAAAGGGGAAATGTTCTTCATTCAGAAATGTTAATGAAATCCAGAACCTCTCTTTCACACTCTAAGCAAATCCTGCTCTCCTTGACGACCACCGTTTTTGATAAACTTTGCATTTGGAAGATATCCCGTAATCAGTGATAGATTGTTACATATTCCATGTGTTTCAGTTGCCTGGCAAGTCTTAAAGAGACTTTCCACCAATGCAGTACAGGAGAGCAAGTAGTGATTTCTAAAACTGCCCCTAAATGTTACTTTAAGTCAAGACCAATACTGATCTGTATGGCAAGTAAGCAGATTTAACCTCTTCTCAACCCCCCAAAATAACATATTTTCAACTGACATGTTATATGACGGCTTATCATTGCAGGAAAAGTTGTACTTTTCACTGGTAGCCTTTATTTTACCATATTTTACCATATAACGCGTTAAGAAAGCCCCCAAAAAATATTTGTAAAGCAGAATTTAAGAAAATACATTTTTTCTGACTTTATCCATATAGTAAAACTGAGACACTAATTCTGTGGAGTCAGCATGTTCCAACCATACCAAACTTAAGTAGTTTTTATTTTGTTTTGCTATAAAACTTTGCTAAATAATTTCTGTGTGAGGGCTGATTCTTTTCACCATGGTTTGTAGCTTTTGTTGGTTCATTTGCAAAAATATGACTCTTTTTGATCACTTTTTTTTCCATTTATCTGGGATGTGATGTGGTCAAAACAGGTGAATAGAATTTTAAAAGATTTTTAACTGTTTTTCTGTCCTGGTCTGACCCATAGTCTCTGTCCCTGCCTACTTGCCGGTCTTGCGCTAGGCCCCAAGTGACAACTGGGCGAGGGTCCATACACTGCTAGGGGCCGTCAGGTGGTGCGAGTAGTCGAGCAATCCAGGTCAAAACACAGTACAGAAACTTCAGGTCACTAATCAGAGTTCAGGAGAATATCCAGTAAACAAGCCAGGGGTCAATACCAAGATAGCAGGACAGTATAGAATTAGAAACCAGAGGAATCTCCATATACCAACCCCAGGTTTGGAACACATTCAGTATATATCCGTAAATCTGTGCTGTCAGTTTCCCTTTATCGTTCTCGGACACACAAACCCTGTTTCAGAGGGAGATAAATTTAAAAGATAAATTCAGATAAAGTCAGGCACAAAAGATGCAATCAGCCGATAATCGGGCATTTGCCTGATCACTGTCATTTTTACAGGGGATGATTATTGGCTGCAGGAGTGTTTCTAGCGACGCTCCTGGCCAATAATCGGCCATGTAAAGGGACCCTTGGAGCACAAGGCAGAACCCAAAACTATCACAGGCACAGCTGAGATATGAAGGGAGGTTTAACCGTGCAGCTGATTGGTGTGACTGCCTGGCCCTCTGACTGGCACATGTGACACACCCCCTGCCCAGAGAGGCTGTACGCCTGTCACTTCAGAAGTCTGGCAGAACGTCTCCCTGGGTATGGTTGCAAGCCTGGAGATTTTAAAACTGCGGAGCATTGTGCATTATACTAGAGTGAGTGTCCACTGCTTCTAAGTAAGCATGTATAGATCGGTACTATGTGCTATAGGCTCTGAAACTGAAGTCGTAGTGTGCTGCTCCATAACTTGATGTCAAGGAAAAACTGTCTTATAGGGTACCTCATCACTGTACTGATTATATGACTCAGGGATTGGTTAGACACAAAATCACCAAACAATGGCACGAGTTAGCCACATCAGAGGTCCCCAGTTTATCCTAGAGGCTTATCTTAGTTCCTCTGCGATATTAGATCCTTCTGAAGAATAGGTATGTAATGGGGTTAAAACGAGTTGGGGCAGATTTCCAGAGATTCTAGTTACAGAGATTCTAGAGAGAGAGAGAGAAAGAGAGAGAGAGTATATCCAGACAGTATATCCAGAGTGCCTGCTGAGAAGATTAACCAGGACCCATTTGCGAGACTATCATATGATTAGAGACTGTTTCCTATTTCTATCACATGCCACTATTCGAGCCATGTGCAGCTAGAGCACCTCTCAGTGAGGCTGTGGTGAAACACTGGGACAAACCCTATCCACACTGGGCGGCATCTTCAAAGTTCCTGATGATCACTTCAGGATGCACGTCAGTAGCTAGGTAAGAGCTATTAGCCAAGAATTGTACTGCAAGTGCTAGGTGTCCTAAGGGGTGGCCCCAACAGTTAGCTTTCCCGCTAGTTGGGAATACGTCCCTGATCCTGTTTTACTCTATGCCCACAAGTTAGCTTCTGCGGACGTTCATTCCTGTGGATATAGGACTTATTTCAAGTCACTACCTCTAAATCCAAGTTTATTCAAGTATATACTATATAGAGACTGTCTCAGGAACTTATCTCTATTCCTTCCAGCATCAAGGCTGAGCTCGCTTAAAAGTATTTTCCTTTATTTACCAGCTGTGACTCTACTTGTGAGAAACTACTAGTATTTGCTCTCCTACAAAGATTCTCCTAACTGTAAACAAACTGCCTGTATTATTCAGAAACACTGTATACTGTGTATTGCCCTTCAAAGATTCCAGTAAAAGCAGGAGTTGTGGATCAGCTGAGCCTCTGCTAGCAATGGAGAATGGAGAACCGCACCAAGGAATGGAGTATAAATTGCTGCTAGTTTTCCCCAGAGCCCACCGCAAGGTGGGATGGACTTGCTGTGGCAGGCTACTCCCAGGTCGCCACCCCTGGCTTGGCTGGGAACAGGGCAGAAGTCACTGATTGGAACCACAGGCAGCAGGAACCATGGGCAGGTGCACACATTTATGGGGGTGTGCTTAGGTGCAAGAACCAATTAGGGGTGTACTGTTCCTTTAAATTTTATTACATCGGCGCATGTGCCAACAACAGGGAGCAGGAGCATGGCCAGGTAAATAGCTATGCGGGGGCCCAGAGTACGGGTTGTGGCCACATCCGTGACAGTACCCCCCCTTTGGCCTCCCCCTGTTTCTTGCCTGCAAGAATCTTTTGATGAGCTCCCGATACAGAATGTTGGCTTCAGGCTCCCAGGACCTCTCCTCAAGGCCAAAACCCTTCCAATCAACCAGAAAAAATAAAAACGGTTTCCTTCTAACCGTCTTCATGGCTAGGATGTTCTTGACAGCATTCTGTAGATGTCTAAGGAAACTGCTTGCGGAGGAGGAGAGATGGGCTTCTTAGAGAAACGGGTGAGGACTGCCAGTTTTAGGAGAGACGTAGAAGGTGTTCGGGATCTTCATGGTGGGAGGGAGACAGAGTTTAAAGGCAACTGGATTGATCCGTCTCAGCACCATGAATGGCCCAAGAAGCTGTGGGCCCAACTTGTAGCTCAAGGTTTTTTTTTTTTAACAATTGTAATATTTATTGATTTTCAGTAAAAGAAAGACATAGAACCATACAAACTGGAGAAGGTACAAGTATAGGCTGCAGAACATTGTTATAGTGCATAATACAAAAGGCAGAAATGCAACGCAACCCATAAACAGGAGCAGACATGAGGTCAAGAATCAAAAATTATAAGGAAAACAACTTCCAGACCCCTGGTCAGGGTTTGTAAAAACAACGTCTGCTTGGGTAGGGTCCACAGACCGTACTAGTCCAGTAACTGAAGAACATAGGACAGGACACAGACTCAGGACGAAGAAGGGGTAGGGGATGCAGGGGAGGGAAAAGGGAAGGAGAAGACAATAACATGGAAAGACATACATGAGGACAGACGACAAAGGATAGGAATCTAGGATGTACCGTAGGTGGGTGCTGACGGGGAGCAATACAAATCCCAAGGAGCCCAAATAGAGTCAAAGGCATCTAGTCTGTTATTCAGGGACGCCGTAAGACGCTCTAGAGAGCGTAACTCCCTGACTCTGGCTTTAAAGTGCTGAATGGAAGGAGGGGCCGTTTGTTTCCAACATTTGGCGATTAGGGACTTTGCGGCAGTCAGGAGGACCAATAGTAATTTGGCTTGTTTTTTCCGGAGAGTTTTAGGAAAAAGGTTAAGTAGGCAAAGGCCTGGGTCCCTGGGGATTTTGACACTGAGGATAGCGGAGGACACCTCACACACCTCCAACCAGAAGGGCCGGACAAGCTCGCATTCCCAAAAGATATGAAATTGGGAACCCAGCACTCTAGCACACCTCCAGCATAGTGGGGATACCGAGGTATTAAGCTTGTGAAGCAACTCCGGTGTATGGTACCAGAACATCAGGACTTTGTAGTGGGATTCTTTATAGGTAGTACATATGGAGGAGGTGGCAGCTCTGTCCCATATAGCATTCCAGCATTCTGGAGGCAACGTCCTCCCCAACAGCGTTTCCCACTTAGTCATATATGAGTGTCTCACCTGGGCTCCCTCAGCAGGGGAACCAAGGATGCGGTAGATGTCGGAGATAAGGCCCGAGGTCGAAGTCCCCGTTCTAACTAGTTGCTCAAAAGCCGAAGGTGTAGAAACTGTGAGGGCTCCCAGACGCGACATCATAAAATGCCGGAGCTGGAGATACACAAAGTGTTCTGAAGATGGGAAAGCATATTTATCAGCTAATTTATCAAAAGGAAGGAGTGCACGGGTTAAGGGATCGACTATGTCGGCGAATTGGAAGAGTGTCTTAGATCCCCAGAGTTTGACAGTATGGGATTGGAGACCAGGAGGAAAGTTCGGGAAAAGTAGGAAGGAGTTCAGGGGGGAGGCAGAGGAGGTGAGCCCAAACCTGGCAGAACAAGAAGACCATATGTGGAAAGTAAAGCGGATAGGGCCCAAGAGCGAGAGATGTGAGAAGCTAGGCGGTGAGGAGTGCCATAAGAAAGAGTTAAGGTGGAAGGGAGCTAACCATATTTTTTCAATTTCAGCCCACTTCTTGTATGCCAAATATTTGGACCATGCCGTTATTTGGCGTAGGTGGGTCGCCCAGTAATAGTGAAGGAGGTTAGGGACTGCCAACCCTCCTCGGGATTTGCTACTCATCATAACCGAGTTGGGGATGCGGTGCCTCTTGGACGCCCAGATAAACTTGAAAACTGCTCTTTGGATACTGCGCAGCTCTGAGAGAGGAATACGGACCGGAAGTGTCTCAAAGTAGTACAAAAGTTTAGGTAGAATGGTCATTTTTACCGCCGCCACTCGGCCTAGGAGCGAAATTTAGTGGGAGGACCATTTGGCCATAAGGTCCCGTATATCCCGAAAGAGGGCAGGGTAGTTAGCTGAGTATAGGGACGGGTAGGAGGGAGTAAGGCGGACACCTAAATACTTTATGGAGGTTGAGGTCCACTTAAATTTGAAGTTGGAACTAAGCTGGGCGATCAAGGGGTCAGGCAGATTTAGGGGCATAGCCTCGGATTTGGAGGTATTGACTTTGTACCCAGACAGGCGACCATATGTACCAAGTAGGGCATGTAGGTTCGGGAGGGAAGTGAGCGGGTCTGACAGGGTAAGGAGGACATCGTCTGCAAATAACATGATTTTAAACTCTTTGCCTCTGACCGACACACCTCTGATGTCCGGGCAGTTTCTAATCGCCGCCGCCAGGGGCTCTATGCAGAGAACAAAAAGTAAGGGTGATAGGGGGCAGCCCTGGCGAGTGCCATTCGAAAGAGAAAAAGTCTCAGACAGCATATGGGGAAATTTGAGTGCCACTGTGGGATTGGAGTACAAGGCCCTGACTGCCGTAAGGAAAGGCCCAGAGAAGCCAAAGCACTGCAATGCCTCAAACATGAAAGGCCATCCAAGGCGATCAAAGGCCTTTTCAGCGTCTAGGCTCAACACAAGGGCACTCTCTTCCTGTTGGTTAACTACATCAATGAGGTCAATAGCCCTCCTCGTGTTGTCCCCACCCTGTCTCCCCGGTACAAATCCCACCTGGTCCGCATTGACAAGGGAAGGGAGCCAATATCCCAACCGAGTAGCTAGTAATTTAGTAAATATCTTAAAGTCTGAATTTAGGAGGGCAATTGGCCGGTAATTGGTACATCCAGGGGGGTCCTTGCCAGGTTTGGGTATGAGGGTGATGAAAGAGTGGGACATGGAGGGGGGGACAGGAGAACCCTGGAGAAAAGAGTTATAAAGGGAAAGTAGTTTAGGGGTCAGTTCGGAGGGGAAGGTTTTGTAATAGAGGTAGGAGAATCCATCCGGCCCAGGTGCCCGCCCCGTCGGGAGGGCTTTAAGAACCTCCGCAAGTTCCTCCACGGTAATCGGCGCATTCAGTTCCTCAAGCGCACTAGCGGTCAGAGAAGGCAGATTACACTCGCTGAGGAAGTCAGAGAGGCAACGGGTGCGGGCCTCCGGGTCCGATGGCAAAGTTGAGGGGAGAGAGTAAAGCTTAGAATAGTATTGGAGAAAAATAGAAGAGATGTCCTTAGGGTGATAGTGTAGAGTCCCTGCTGGATCTCTGAGAGCCCACGGAGACTGAGCGGCAGCCCGGTCATTGAGCATCCTTGCCAGGAGAGTGTGGGCCTTGTTGCCCTTTTCATAGAAGCTTTGCTTGGAGTAGAGAAGAAGCTTCTCCACTTTTTGCAGCGACAGTTCTTTGAGTTTTTCGCGGGCCGCTACGAGTCTCCGCAGGATACCCAGAGAGGGACGGCGGGCCAGACGTTGTTCCAGGGAGACTATGGTAGTTTTGGCATTCTGAATGGCTAGCATGGAGTCTCTTTTCTGGTGGGATCCTACCGCTATGCAATGACCCCGGACGACTGCTTTATGGGATTCCCATAAGACCCCTTCGGAGGTGACAGAGCCCTCGTTTTCTGAGAAGTAGTTAGAGATACTAGTCTTGATAGAGTCTCTGGTAATCTGTTTTTTCAATAGGGTATCATTCATACGCCAATGACAGTGTCGCGTAGGGGACAGAACGGCCTTAAGATGGATTATCACAGGGCCGTGGTCAGACCAGGAGATGGGATCAAGGGTCGCACTCTGCAATAGTCGTACTGTAGGTATGTTGCCAAAGAGGTAATCGATGCGAGAATGGAGTTTATGGGGATGGGAGAAGAAAGTATACCCCGCTCCGTAGGGTGATCAAGCCGCCAAAGGTCATACAGCTTATGAGTACGTATGAGCTTGCGGAACTCCGCTGATAGTTTAGCCTGTTCTGTAGGGGTAGGCCGGCCGTCTACCGAATGCCTATCCATCGTCTCAGAGAACGGCAAGTTGAAATCCCCTCCAAGAATCCGAGGAGCCGGAGGGTATTTCGCCAATCGATTGAGGACCCTACGGAGGAAGGGTATTTGGGAGCGGTTAGGGGCATAAACGTTACAGAAAATAAATTGGCGGCCTTGTAGGGTGCCGTCCACGATAACAAACCTCCCTCCTGGGTCAGCATAGGAAGAAGATGGCAACAGTGATGATGTGGGTACTCACTCTGCCATGGCGGTTAGAAGGGATCAGTCTCCGAAGCATCACCAGCCAACGTAGAATCCTAGAAAGAAAAGGGAGAGGGGGGGGGGGGAGACAAGGGGGGAGACACATAGAAACATAAAATCAACAAAAAGCGAAAAAATATTCCAGTATAAGGAAGGGCACATGCCCCAAAGCGCAAGCCTTGTCGGCCTGCTACGAGGCAAAAAATATGCCAAAACAGCGCTATAGCTGTCAACTGGCGGCCCCACGGGGGAGGAGGGAGCCACCTAAGGGGAACAAAGAACATGTGAACACTCCGAAGAGGAGAGCCAAGTAAAACCACACAGCTACATATAACAAATGACTAACAAAAAGAAGAGACCCAGAACATCAGCAAACAATAGAAATCCCTACAATAGAACCTGGAAGGGGGGGGGCCTTCTTCAGCCAGTAGGACCAGGAGGAGAGTGAGAACTCTCGGATCTAGGACGGCGCTTCTTCTGGCTAGCTGAGTGCCAGATGGATGGCGGGGGAGGAGGTGGGGGAGCCACCGTCCAGTCAGAGATTTTGGGAACTGGAAGGTCCAGGGTGTCACAGAATATAGTTAAGTCAGCTAGACTTCGGAGAACAGCAGAGCGTCCATCACGTCTTGCAGTAAGACCAAACGGAAAGTTCCATCTGTAGGAAGCATCATGGTCCTTGAGGGTAGTCAGCAGAGGCCGCAGTAGCCGACGCTTTTGGAGGGTGATCCAGGAGAGATCCGGAAAGAGCTGTATTTGGGCACCATAGAAATCCAGTTCTCTAAGGGAACGGGCTTTGGCCATGATGCTTTCCTTCAAGGTATAATCGTGCAGGCAGCAGATAACGTCCCTAGGGGGGCCGGATGTGGGCTTGGGTCGTAGGGCCCGGTGAGCCCTATCAAATTTGATTTTGTGGGTAGATGGCTCACCTAGAAACATATTGAAGAGGCCTTCTAGGGTGGATTCTAGGTCATTGTCCTGTGTCGCTTCTGGGAGCCCCCGGACCCTGATGTTATTGCGCCTGCCTCTGTTGTCGAGATCCTCAATATGGCGCTGCATGTCGTCTAAAGCAGAAGCTTGAGAGGATACGGTGGATTGCAGGCTAGAAATGTATGTCCGAGTAGAGTCATGATCTTCTTCTAAGGTTTCAACCCTTAGTGCAATATGTTGGATGTCCTTCCGGACTGCAGCGATTTCAACCCTGAACGCATCTTTTACTTCAGATATAAGGATTTGCAAGTCACTCTTTGTAGGCAATTGTGAGAGCATATCCCGAACACCCTGGGGGGAAGAAGGTCCCAGTAGGGAGGCATCGGAGTCTGAATCAGAGTGTCTGCCTCCAGAGTTGTGGGGGACCCCAGACCGGGCAGCAGGTTGAGAGGTTCTGGACAGGGTAGCGTCTTGGTTGCCGCTAATAGCCTTGTTTTTGTCCTTCTTAGGCGGTTTTGGGGTCGCCATCATATATGTGTAAATTCGCTGCTGGCCCTTTAAGAGTCCGTGGGACTTGGCTGGAGGGTCACTGGGAGGAGAAGAAAAGTGGCGAGGGTCTAGGGCACCAGGATGCAGGGGGCTGGGATCGGAGTGAGGTGAGGAAAGTGTCCAGCTACTGGCAGGCAGCAACGAAGGGGTTAACTAACCCACGAGGCCGGAGGCGCGCTCCGGAAGGCAAGATTGCGCCGCGGCACACTCGCGCTGCACAGAGGAGCCGGCGGGAAGGTTCGGCTCCTGAGTCTGGGGGCACAGGACTTGCGGCAGTGGACCGGAGGGCAGTTTGTCTGGCGGAGGGTGCAGGTTACCGGCTCTCCGGCGTGCAGGCGTCTCCAGGACCTTAGGAGCTGCAGGGGAAGATGGCCGCGTCTGCAGCGTGCAGGCAGCAGCGCCCCGTGTGAGGTACGGGTACGCTGTCGGAGCCCCGGAAACCGGACCCGCTGCAGGCGGCCGTTGTCTGGGGGTCCCCCTCTTGCCCCTCCACATAAGCTGGGGTGCAGGGGTGGGTTGAAGCAGGTCTGGGTCCCCTCAAAGTAGCTGTGTGGCACAGGAGCTCCCTCACACTGCGGCCATTCTCCTCAGCGGCTCGCCACCACCCTCGTAGCTCAAGGTTTTTAATCGCACATACTTGGCGGACAACCAGACTTTGTCACTGGGAGAGAAGGTTACGGCAGGTCTCCTCTTCTTGTCATCCGAGACTTTATCGGACCTATGGTATGCATCAGGAATTGAATTGGTGTGTCTGTTTCCAAATGGATGTAAAATCTTTGACCAGCTCGTCCATGCCAGTTACCTTGCAAGATGTTGGCAGTGGCAAGAACAAGGGTGTCATCCGTAGACAATGAGGAATATAATGGTGACATACAAGTGGAAATTGAGTTCAGATGGTATAGGAAAACTCTGCCCATGGGAGCACACTTGAACAGTTTCCTGGCGAGCTGAGACAAAATGATGGAGATAATTTCCCAGGACCTGATTGACTCTCTCGACTTGCCCGTTGGTCTCAGGGTGATGGGCCAAAGGTCTAACTTCACATGAAGTTGGGAACAGAGAGCACGCCAAAACCTGGAAACAAATTGAGGTTTCCTGCCTGAAAAGATATGTTGAGGTAGGCTATGCAACCACAAAATATGCTAGAGGGAAAGGCTGGCCAGACAAGGAGCGGAAGGCAAATCGTAATTAGGCACAAAATGGGACTTTTCAGAAAACTGACCCAATGTTACCAGCAGAAGGGGCGGGACGGGCACTGACCACTGTGACAATGTCAGGCCGGGGATTAAAAGTGTTTTTTTTTTAGGAAGACTCCAAATCACAGACCAGTGCAGATGGTAGGTACACACTGCTTGCAATGTGATCGCAATGGGAAACTGGCAGCAGGAATATATGCATATCAGTGCTGTCAGTTTCCCTTTGAGAAAAACAGCAGAAGCAGGAAAGGCTTACACTAAGCACTCAGCTGCTACTGGTGCTACCTCTGTTGCTGCTGCAAAATGCTAAGGGGGGGGGGGATGTTTACGCTGGAGTACTGTGGTCATAAAGCAGTAGATACACTGTTATTTACCAGAACAGACAGTCCAGAACTTTATACATAGCCAGAGATGAGAAGGAAGCCATTTTTAGTTTTTTTGTGTAAATCATCTGCAACAGGCAGACTGGCTCAGCTTTGCAGGCACATAACCAAGGCATTCTCAACTATATTCCTTTCTTCACACATAGCACATGCTAAACATCATCCCACTTTTTTAAAATTTGCCCTGAAATAGCTGCAACTAGAGACAGATTTCCTCTGACAACAAACAGTAGACAGCAGATTGCAATGAAGTGAGACACCTAGTGGTTAAAGCCTTTTGGAGGGGCAAAATGGGACTGATAACCAAATCACTGAGTGGGACACTGCAACTGCACATAACACCTCTGGTGTTGTGCTAAAATACATTGATATAAGAACACATATCATCTTTGCATTAAAGGGCACAGCAGCATTATAAGCAAAAGTACAAACAACTCCCTTTCCATGTGAAATATTGATGAAAAAATTATACTGGAGTCCTTGGGGTAGAAACATCTAATGAGAGTCACTGCTTGTAGAGTAGATCTCAGATATGGAACAGCAGCATAAACCATTTACATGCCATGCTCTACCTGTTTTTAACTTCCATACAACCTCAAATTTTTTTTCCAAAACTATCCGTCAGAACAAGCAGGAGACCGAGCCAAAACGTTATACAAGAATCCGACTGCAGATTAAAAGTTTCCGTGACTCAATTTTGGTTATTTGCACTAGTTGTTTTCCTGTGCCCCTTGAAACGGACAAGTCTTTTTATAATCTGCTGTGTTATAAAAAGGTGTGACCCATTACACACACATCCAATGACTAATGCAAACAATCAGGGGATTTATTAGGAAACTAAGGGTCCTATTCCACTGGCCGAGGAGGGCCCGATCAATGATGTAAACGAGCGTCGATCTGCTAGATCGCCGCTCGTTTACTGGGCCTATTCCACGGCCGATGAATGGTTGAGCGAGGGCTGCAAGGGACATCGTTACCGATGTCCTTGCAGCATCATACATTACCTGTCCAGGCTTCTTCTCCGCGCTGTCCTTCATCCCCGAGTCCCGCGAGCTCTATCTTCAGAATGGCCGGTCAGCTGACAGGCCACACTCAGCCAATCACAGGCCGCGGTGGTCTCGGCTTGTGATTGGCCCCCTGAAATCGAGCCAGCCCTGCCTGCCATACATGAACACATTTTGTTCTGTGGCCAAATGTAATGGTTTTTGGTCTGGTTAGACTAGCACTCACCCTATAATTAATTTGGTGACTGCCTACATGTATATATTATGCACATGAACATTCTATGTGTTCTTTATGGGAAGGGGTAAACCATGGGTCTCCAAACTGCGGCCCGCCAGATGTTGCAAAACTACATTTCCCATCATGCCTGGACAGCCAACTCCAAAGCTTTGGCTGTCCAGGCATGATGGGAGTTGTAGTTTCGCAACAGCTGGAGGGCCGCAGTTTGGAGACCCATGGGGTAAACTGTAGTTACACTGTAATCATCGGCTGCTGACCAAGCATCACTCCATTTAATAGGAGGTGAACGCTCAGCAGCGGATGAAAGGCTACAGAAAATGATAAACATAGACGATTTAATTTATGTTTACCTCTCCAGGCTCCCCCAGTGTCCTCTTGCCACCAATGACACTTCCTAATCGGTCTATGAAGTGACAGTCTGCTCAGCCGATCACTTGCTGGGGCACTGTCCCAGTGATTGACTGAGTGGTCTGCCACTGCAAAGACGGCTTCAGAAATACCAGCGGCGGCTGGGTGAGTAGGGAAGAAGCAGTAGGAGAGTACAGAGAAGTAATACCTTCATTATTTCCTATATATAGCAAGGGCTGCATGGATATCACTAGCAATGTTTGTGCACGCTGCACGATCATTGAGCCATGTAAAAGGCTTGTTAAGCAAGCACCGATCTAGCAGACCTGCGCTCGCTTACATAGAAATCGGGTCGTGTAATATGGTCCTTACTCTAACTCTACATGTGCTATAACTCTTACAGGGGGGGCATCTATAGGAACCCTTGTGTCCATTATCTGTGATAAGGTTGTGACAAGGCTCCTGTCTTGTCAATTTCTGCATATAGCATTTTCCTAGTACATTGGAGGTATATGTTGGCAATCTGTCAAAAGGGTTGCTGATATGCTGCAACATACTGACAGATGGCCCACTGAGATAATTAAGCCAACTTAGTCAGTTAGTGACTACCAAACATGGACATTCATTTTTGGGACCTGGAAGCAGGGTCTGCTACTATCTGCAGCAGACACCCATTGACCGTCATGACCGTAGATATGAGTAAATCACTCTGAAATTCATTTTGCAAAGTTCACGAATATTATTGAGTTGCATACAAACAAATTTCATTTAGGTTACAAACCCACTTGCCGGATCTGCAGCGAGTCTCCTTGCTGCGGTTTTGCAGGGAGACTCGCTGCAGATCCCGGCCCTATACTTTCAATAGCAGAGAAACTCGCAGCAGGGATGTACATCCCTGCTGCGATTTTGTCTGCAGCCCGCCCCATTAACCCCCCGGCCGCCAGACATTATACATTACCCGGTACCCCTTCCTGCTTGCTTCGGGGCTCCCGGTGTCTTCACGGCCCGCCCGGCAATCAGTGCGCTGCGGCGGGGCAGCGCACTGATTGGCCGATCGGAAACGTGCCGGGAGCCGCTGAAGCCAAGCAGGAGCCGGGGATCAGGTAAATGTATATCTGCCCGCCCCCCTGCAGCCCTGATCGCCCCAGCCCCACAATCGCCCCCAGCCCCGCACCCCCGGCCGCACGATCGCCCCCAGCCCCCGGACCGCACGATCGCCCGCAGCACCCGGCCGCCACGATCGCCCCCAGCCCCGCAGCCCCGGCCGCACGATCGTTCCCCGCCCCGATCCCGCACGATCGCCCGCAGCCCCCGGCCGCAACGATCTGCCCCCAGCCCCGCAGCCCCCGGCCGCACGAGCGCCCCCAGCCCCGCAGCCCCCAGCCACACGATCGCCCCGCAGCCCCTGGCCGCACGATCGCCTGCAGCCCTGCAGCCCCCGACCGCACGATCGCCCCCAGCCGGCGATCTTGCAGTTGGGGGCTGCGGGCGATCATGCGGCAGGGGGCTGCGGGGCTGCAGGCGATCGTGCGGCGGGGGGCTGGGGGCGATCGTGCGGCCGGGGGCTGCGGGGGGCGATCGTGCGGCCGGGGGCTGCGGGGCTGGGGGCGATCGTGCGGCCGGGGACTGGGGGCGATCGTGCGGCCGGAGGCTGCGGGGCTGGGGGCGATCGTGCGGCCGGGGGCGATCGGGGCTGCAGGGGGGCGGGCAGGATATACATTACCTGATCCCGGCTCCTGCTTGCTTCAGCGGCTCCCGGCACGTTCCGCCCGGCTAATCAGTGCGCTGCCCCGCCGCAGCGCACTGATTGGCCGGGCGGGCCGTAAAGACACCGGGAGCCCCGAAGCAAGCAGGAACGGGGACCGGGTAATGTATAATGTCCGGCGGCCGGGGGGTTAATGGGGCGGGCTGCAGACAAAATCGCAGCAGGGATGTACATCCCTGCTGCGAGTTTCTCTGCTATTGAAAGTATAGGGCCGGGATCTGCAGCGAGTCTCCCTGCAAAAACGCAGCAAGGAGACTCACTGCAGATCCGGCAAGTGGGTTTGTAACCTTAAAATAGTTGCGAGTGAACATGTTCGAAAATGTTCGTATGTTCATACAAACTTGCCACTAATTGCCCGTGTTCACCGATACGAACGATTTGTTTGATGATCGGAATGGCTATCACAATAATTCTTGTCTTTTACATAAAACACAATAATATTGTAGTTATATTCTTGTATACAAAAGTCAGTATTATGTGCAATGTTAGAGAAGATATATTCTTGTACATAGAAAGAGGTATTATAGGTAATATATCCATAAAACACACAGATATAGATTTTTGCAGGGGTACGGGTGAACATAAGTATGTGTGTGTGTTTGTTTGCCATATGCAAGTAATCT
Organism: Dendropsophus ebraccatus; assembly: GCF_027789765.1. Taxonomy (NCBI): domain Eukaryota; kingdom Metazoa; phylum Chordata; class Amphibia; order Anura; family Hylidae; genus Dendropsophus; species Dendropsophus ebraccatus. Next base: position 52,693 of record NW_027210456.1, on the reverse strand, counting down.
TACACATAAGTTGTCAATAACTATACAGGGAAAGTCAGATAAGGGTTACAATTCAGGATGCAACTTAGAAAACTGCAGGCTCAGCAGTTCTGTAATATACTGCATTTGATAGACCCGTTGTCCGCCCACGTTGTGTCCTGCCTTACTGTACCTCTGGAAGCTGTAGGCACAGATCCAACTCATAAAAAAAAATAGATGCCTGACCAAGCCCAGAATTCCTTTCCCATCCTAAGACCCCTTTGAGTGCCTCCCACCTTCTATTGTCCTGAGGGTTGAAGTAACTGCCTGTTCTGGGGAAACAGTGATTGCTGCTCTGGGTGGGGTCGCAGCATTCAGAAACATCGTCCAAATTCTGTGATCAGTTTGAGAGAGGAAAAAGTGTGTAAAAGTGTAATAGGTCTTTAAGTGAAGCAAGATTCCCCCTGGATTTATGAAACCTATTCATAGGCTTTGAAATTTGCAGAACGGCTTGAGAACTTTCATTTTATTAGCCTCCCCACACATGTTCTACTATCTATGTCAAATGCTGTATGTTGTACTAGGCAGAAAGCAATGCTCCTTTTTTCTCTTTTTGTATATGTTTATGTTTAATGTAAGGCTATATAAATGTAGAGGAACAATTTAAGGAACAACTTAGATAAATACATTGGGGGACATTTATCAAGGCAAAATCGCGTAATTTTTGGCGGAAAACGGGCAGATGTGAATAAATTTATTGTGAAAATGACCGTTTAGAGAATATATTCGCATTCTGGATATTTTTGCCCGTCCGGGGGCAGGGAGGGTGTGTGGAGGTGGCGTACGGGGGCACGAACTCTAGGTCCGCTTATTTAAACATTTCTTTCCGTATTAAAAATGATCAGGAAACCTCTGAGCTGGCGTAGGTTTTCTAGCCGTACACACTGGTGCGCACTAGACTTGCACGAGCACGGGCAATGCGCCTCTACATAAATCTCCGTAGTGTGACAGAAAACGTCGGACTAATAAATGTCTCTTTGTGTTATGCCTTTAGTGCAGTATATGAGGGACAGGGCATTGACGTCAGAATTTGAAGCATCTAGTCTGCCCTTGAATCAAGTGGTCTTTTTGCAGAGGCTGCATTAACAAAACCTATAAAATTTTAGGAGCCATTCAAAAGAATGCAGCTATTCACATGATCTGTGCCACAACCCCCAATGCAATCCGCACCGCGAAAAGAAATAGGACATGTCCAACGTGTGGGCACAGCAAGGATCCCCCAATTGTGCAGCCATCCTGCAGCAAAGATGACAGGAGCTGCAGAAGAACAACTACTCGCCTACTCCCCCCATTCTGGTGAAATGTGAGATGGCCATCACGGGGGGAATAGGTGAGTAGTTGTCTTTTGCGCTCCTGTCATCTCTGCTGCGGACGATGGGAGGACTGCCCTTTTCTAGGGGATCCGTGCCACAATCCTCCTCCGGTCATCGCGGCACAGATTGTTTTAATGAGGCCCTACTCTCATGTCATGCCCTGCACTAAGCAGGATAGTAAATAGTTTCTTAATGTAAAGAAATATATGCCATAGCTTACCATAAAGGCTCTATCTTCATAAAGGCACCCTTCAACAGGGTTATTCTGACCATCAAAAATTGGGATCCTATAAAAATGGGAGTGTCAACTTCCAGGAAAAGGACAAAGTAAAAGAAGGCGGAAGGGTGCACGTGTGGGCCAGTCTCATTAAAGTCTATGGGAGAAAGGGAAATGGCTGAGCGCAATCACTTAACTATATCCTTATCTACCACAGATACCCCTCTTCTTTGGATGGGCCGATTTAGTCCTATGGCTATACCATACACTTCAAAGGAACTAAAGACATAATAGTAATCACGTTTGTTGCCCATGTGTATACATGTACTGTATATAGTCAGACAGTCGTCTGCGTCAGTCTATTGTATATTCCTCCTACAGCCATAGCCCTAAACCTAGGTAGCACACAAATGGATGAAACCCCCATAACTAAGGTATGAATTTACATATGATAAGCCCTTGTGCATCCAGGGAATTAAGCAATGCAAATTTCTCGTATATGGTTTAGTAAATTCAGTGGAACAAAACAGTTACAATAATATCATGAGACATTGTATTTGGGCACTCTCAAATACTGACCATTGTAATTGAATAATTGTGTAAAGCTTTAGCATGGCTGTCAATTATATATTTCTGACTAAATGCCAATAGTTCCATCTGCCCAAACATGACTGTCTTCAGCGTCAAAACATCCTCTGTTCCATTTACTTCCTGTTTTCCATTGGCTAATTTCCTGTATTTACAGAATGGCTCCAAGCTGATTGGTGGTCGCTCATATACACACACACACACACCACACACCACACACACATATATATATATATATACACCTATATATGATGATAAATACCTTAGGAAGCTCTAACATGAAATGTATTTATTCATTGTTTTACAGAACGATGCTGCTGTGGGTACCTTCCATGTTACCAAGTTTATTGTGGTTGGTGAATACACAGACTGGCACATCTCTGAAAGTCAATGGCCCCAATGTCTGTAGCTACTGGGAAAGGTAATGTCAAAGAAAACAACATCTTAAATTCTGTATATGTGCTGTTAACAGTCTATAGCTCCAATAAGCTACAAGCCAGGGCTATCACTGCCTGGAGAGGAAACAGCTGGTCACTGTCATCTTCCTGTATCCGCATTTATCTTCATGTCTGTAGCTTTAGAAAATCCTCTATTCATTTGCATTACCAACATTCTCCATTGCAGCTTTGATCCCTCTTTATTTTTGACACTAAGACAACAGTACCACTGGCGTTGAATGATAGCCTTGACTAATCATTGCCCTTTGCTGTTGCAGTCTACAAAGCCTGCAGTGAAATATTTCACAGTAATAGAAAATACATTTTCATAATGAGTGAGAAACTGTCTATAGCAACATATGTAACACAATCTCTTTAAATGCACCCATATTTAAGTGTGTTCACATCATACCAGGGTTTAGAGATATTTCACATTAACCTGTAAGCCTTGGTTATGTAATATCATTGTTTTTTTACAGTTATACAACAGCTGTGAAGGAGTCCTATGCTCATCCGTACAGCCTGGCAGCTCCTGACACTTGTGACAGTATATGGAATTACTTCAAGATGTGCTCTCCTCCAAAGTAAGTAGATCCATGGACAGGCATTAAAGGACAAGTGCCATGAAAACTTTTCCCCAGTAATTGAAGCACATTACAAAGTTATATAACTCTGTTATATGCTTCAATCACCTATCTGCCTCCCTTCCCTGTCTTTTCCCCCCTCCACCCCCCACCAGGAAGTGTCCAAACTCACACAGACCTAATTACTGTCGTCACCGTCACCAAGCTCTTCTCTCAGCTCCTTCTCCTGTTACAGCAGCCCCCCCTCCCCCCTCCCCTGCCTTGTCAGGTGACTCAGCTTTCTCAGCTCCCATTGGCTGAACAACTGCAAGCCATCACTTGGACTGGGGAGGGGGGGGGGGGGGCTGCTGTAACAGGACCTAGAGCAGCCCTCCTGCTGATGACTCATCCTCACAAGAAGGAGCTGCCTGGTGACGGTGACGGCAGTAATTAGGTTTGTGTGAGTTAGGACACTTCCTGGTGGGGGGTGGAGGGGGGGAAAAGACAGGGAAGGGAGGCAGATAGGTGATTGAAGCACATTACAGAGTTATATAACTTTGTAATGTGCTTCAATCACTGGGAAAAAGTTTTTCATGGTACTTGTCCTTTAATACTATTACTAACATAAAATAATGCAAAATCTGGGACCCCAGATGAACAAGAGAATGGGGGTCAGTATAGAGGTGTTCAGGCATGTTTGGTTGATTTGCACTGAAATGAATGCAAGTAATGCAGAAGTATCTATAATATCATTCATATTCACATTTTTATTATTAGTTATATTTAAAGGGACCAGAGCATTGTACATATGATTAAGGTTAACATACAGGATTTACAAATGCAGAACATAACATACAATCAAGAAAAACAAACATGAATAAAGTAAATGACAGACTGTTACATTGGTATAGATGACCCTGCCTGTAAGGACTTACCATCCATCAGGTGAGAGGAGGGGACAGTGGGGGGGGGGGTGCAGCTAGTCACAGTGTGTTGCCATGTTAGCAGATTTGTTGTATGTTTTAGGTTTTCAAGTTGCTCTTGAAAGTCTTGATGGTGACAGAGCCATATGTATTGGTTTAGTGACTTCTAGAGTATGGGAGAAGCTTGGACAAAATCTTGGAGGCAGTTGTATGAAGAGACTACAAGGGAAGAGCACAAATGGAGGTCTTGTAAGGAGGGGCAGGGGCAGTATCGGGATTTCAAGTCATGTACCAGGTTTGAGAAAAGAGTGGATTCGGAGAATGTTTTTGAAGTACAGGTGGCAGGAGGTGGAATGGGCGTGAATGTGTGATTTTAATAATAGGGCAGAGTCAAAGGTGATCCCAAAGGCAATGGACTTTTGGGACAGGGAACAAAGTGCAGTCATTAATTGCAATTGACAGATTAGGTGGGGGATGGAGCAAGATGGTGGAAAGAAAAAAGATAGGAAGAAGAAGGAAGATATGGCTGATAGACACTTTAGGATTATGGATAGCAGAGAGGTGACATCAATCCAGACAGATAGATTTGCGTGTCATCGAATTAGAAGTAGTTGAAGCTATGGGATACTATGATCTTCCCCATTCCAAAAGCATAAAAGGAGAGGAGAAGAGGCCCTAGGAAAGAACCTGGTAGGAGACCGCCAATGAGGGGGCAAGGTGAGAAGCTGGTGTGCGAGTCGGAGTGGTAAGAAGAGATCCAGGAGAGGGCCAAGTCAGTGACACCAAGGGATGAAAGAATTTGAAGGAGGAGGGAATGGTCAACTGTTTCAAATGGCAGAAGATTTATTTCTATCAACTTTAACAATCTGTAATGAGAACAGAGTCCGAACCCCTTGATTTTAAGTAGGTATACTGTGGCTGGATCCCAACTTATCACAGGTTCATAGTAAATATGTCACCTTTTACAGCATAATCAGGCACTGTGTAATTCCATCAGTATAATTAAAATCTTTCCAAGCATAATGTGCATTTCAGACCTGTTTTTTTTTAATCAAAGTGTACTCCAGTGTGGTGAACCTCAGTGCTGAAAACAAACATGACCACAAATCTCACATACCTTGCCGGGACGTGCATCTCCACGTCATCTAATTAACTCAAATTTGTAGGTTTAGCTTTATAAGGCTTGGGCTACAATGCAGCTTTTTGGAATGCTTTTCCTCTCTCACCTACCTCTAAGGCTATGTTCACACTACGTAAAAGTACGGCCGTTGTTGCCGTACTTTTTGTGGGGTGGAACAATGCCTTATTTTCAATGGGATCCCGGCCAGAGCATATACACACCATATACGCTCCGGCCGGGATCCGTGCGGCGCCACAAATAACTGACATGTCAGTTTTCTGCGACCACAATTCAATGAATTGCGGCCGTAGAAAACCCTGTCAGTTCACACAGTGAAGCGAGCGGCTCCGGACGCTCACTTCACTGTGTGCTATGGGAAGCTCTGCAGCCGGAAAGATCATCTGGCCGGTACTTAAGTACACTTCAGGGTCACGGAACGGCCGGTCCCTTACGAACATAGCCTAAATATACAGGTCATGATTGGTTTTTAAACCTTATAGATTGTAAGCCCTCGCGGGCAGGGTCCTCTTCCCCCATGTATCAGTCTGTCTTTTGCCTTCATGTAATTTGTTCTGATCTTGTACTGTTCCTGCCTGTTACCCCTATCTATTGTATAGCGCTCTGGAATTAAGGGCGCTTTATAAATAAATAAATAAATAATAATAATAATAATAATAATAATAAAAACCTTCCCATTGCCAATGTCTAGCAGAGATTTTCTTGAAGGTCTGTATGTGACTTTGTCATGGTGTGAAGGGTAGAAAGGTAAAGTTTACTAGCAACACAAAGGGCGATGATTTTCGGCGGAAAGTGCCGATTTGCGTATTTTTTATTCGCAAATGGCCGATTTGCAAATAAAATATTCGCATATCGGCACTTTCCGCCGAGTACGCCGGGGGGCGGGGAGGGGTGTGGAGGGGGCGTTACGGGGGGCGCAGACTCAGAGTCCGCGCGATTTATCATTTTTTCAGCGCAAATATACGCCGAAAACCTGCTCCAACTTTCAGGTGGCGTAGGTTTTCGGCTGTGCGCACCGACGCGCACGGGATTTATGTAGAGGCGGTCCGTCTCTACATAAATCTCCGTAGCGCCGGAGATGCGGGGACATTTATAAGTCCGACGCAAAAAACGCCGGACTTAATAAATGTCCCCCAAAGTATTTCTGGAGAGGAATGTAGAAAAAATACTATTTCAAGTACTCCTACCGCTACCTCTACCCAGGTCAGGAGCTGTCCAGAGTAGTAGGAAATCCCATAGCAAACTATCCTGCTCTGGACAGTTCCAGACACAAATAGAGGTGGCAGCAGGGAGCACCATTTCTGCAAAGAAAACACTCATTTCTGCACAACATATAGTTATCAAAAGCTTGAGGTTTTTAAATAGAAGTTATTTACCCATCTAAGTTTCTGGCACAAGTTAATTTTAAAACTTTTTTCCTCTGTATACCTTTTCAACTGAATGTCATATTTTTCCATATAGAATTATGTACCGGACAGCTTACCGCCATGGAGTAAAGATCGACTATAGGAAGAGGCACCGCTGCTGCCAGGGATATTATGAAAGCAATGATGAATGTGTTCGTAAGTTCAAATTTACCCTACAGAATATACAATTAATTCCATATGTTAGCCTTCTCCCAGCCAAGGGTATTGTTTCCTGGCCTCTTAGGTTGGAGCCATCTCAGTATACAATGACTAAATGTATACTGTAGATGTAAAAGTATTAGGGACTAGGTGGAAGATTCAGGTCTCGTGCTTTTACTATGACCATGAACACCCCACTTCTTCCTTATGAACAGTTTGAAGTGTTTAGGTCATAGTAGGGTCTACACATGGCTTTAGATGCTACATTTGCTACTATTTTTAAAATCTATTATAAGGCTGCTCGGCAGAGATCTACAGAGGCCTGTGAACAAAGTCCTATATTTTGCAACAACTCTGTTCTCATCACTGTATTTTGGATGCATCTCAATGTTGCAGAGACTCCTATTAAACCTCTAACCCTGTCCTTGGATCTCTTATCCTTCAGCCAGATCTACATTGTCTACTGTACAATCTAGTAAGAACATGAAATACATATTGCTTCATGTAACTAGATTTGCATTTCCAGGGAAATACATAGTGCTTGAAAAACCTGGGTGCCGTCCCTTTAAGAGCGACTTGGGTCCCTTTAAGAGCGACATAAGTCCCTTTAAAGGGGTACTCCAGTGGGGGGGGGGCATTTTTTTCCTGGGACCGGGGAGTAGGTGGCTGAGGGAAACAACGTTCACTCACCTCCCCGGTTCCAGACGTAACGTCTCAGGTGCGCTCAGCCAGTCAGTGACGAAGGCGGGATCCGTTTCAAGTCCGCTCAGATCCCGCCTCTGTCACTGACTGGCTGAGCAGACCTGAGACGTCACGTCTCGGGCCCGCGTCACACACCAGGAAGTGGCCAGGAACCGGGCACCGGAGAGCCTCGATGCGGGACCCGCCGCTGGAACAGGGAAGGTGAGTGAACGTCTTTTCTCTCAGCCACCTCCTCCCCGATCCTAGGAAAAAAAATGCCCCCCGCTGGAGTACCCCTTTAAGAGCGACATGGGTTCCTTTTAAGAGCGACATGGGTCCCTTTAAGAACGCCTTGGGTCCCTTTAAGAGCGACTTGGGTCCCTTAAGAGCAACAGGGGTTCCTTTAAGAGCAACATGGGTCCCTTTTGGTGTTAAGCGCCCTTAAAGGGACCCAAGTCGCTCTTAAAGTGACCCATTTCGCTCTTAAAGTGACCCATTTCGCTCTTAAAGGGTGCCAGGTCGCTCTTAAAGGGAACCAGGTCGCTCTTAAAGGGACCCATTTAGCTCTTAAAGGCACCCAAGTCGCTCTTAAAGTGACCCAAGTCGCTTTTAAAGGGACCCAGATTGCTTTTAAAGGGACCCAAGTTGCTCTTAACCCCTTAGGGACCAAGCCTATTTGAGCTTTAATGACCAGGCTCATTTTTCAAAATCTGACCTGTCTCACTTTATACGCTTATAGCTCAGTGATGCTTTAACATATCCTAGCGATTCTGAGATTGTTTTTTGTAACATATGGTACTTTATATTGGTGGTAAAATTTGGTCACTATCTTTTGTGTTTTTTGTGAAAAACATAAAAATATGAAAAATTTGAAAAATTTGCACTTTACAAACTTTGAAATTCTCAGTTCTAATAAAAGAAAGTTGCATCACATAAATTAGTTACTAGGTCACATTACCAATATGTCCTCTTTATTCTGGCATAATTTCGTAAACATATTTTACTTTTCTTGGGTGTTACGGGGCTTAGAAATGTATCAGCAAATTACCAATTTTTCATGAAATTTCCCAAACTAATTTTTTTTAGGGACCAGTTCTTTTTTAAGTGTGTTTAGGAGGCTTGTATACTTGAAACCCCCATAAATGACCCCATTTTGGAAACTACACACCCTAAGGAATTAATCTAGTGGTATAATGAGCATTTTAACCCTACAGGGGGCTGGAGGAAAGTATTCACAATTAGGCCAGAGAAAAATGGAAAATATAAATTTTCAAATAATATGTTCGTTCAGATTAAACTATCTCATTTTCACAAGCAAAAGGAGAGAAAAAACACCCCAAAATTTGTAAAGCAGGTTCTCCTGAGTACAACGGTACCCCATATGGGGGCGTAAACCACTGTATGGGCACACAGCAGGGCTCAGAACGGAAGGAGTGCCAATTAGCATTTTCAGTGCAGATTTTGCTGTACAAGTTTTCAGGCGCCAGGTGCGTTTGCAGTGCCCCTGTAGTGCCAGGGAAGTGAAACCCCCCAAAAGTCAGCCCATTTTGGAAAGATAACCCCTCAAAGAATACATCTTGGGGTGTGGTGAGCATTTTGACCCCACAGGTATTAGAGGAAAGTATTTAAAATTAGACAGTAAAAATGAAAAATTAGAATTTTTCCAATAATATGTATGTTTAGTTTGAAATTTCTCAATTTCACAAGAAACAGGAGAGAAAAGGCACCCCAAAATCGATAACGCAGGTTCTACCGAGTAGAAAAGTACCCCATATGTGGGCATAAACCACTGTGTGGGCACACAGCGGGGCTCAGAAGAAAGGGAGCGCCAATTAGCATTTTCAGTGCAGATTTTGCTGTAGAAGTTTCTGAGCGCCAGGTGCGGTTGCAGAGCCCCTGTAGTGTCAGCAGAGTGAAACCCTCCCATACGTCACCCCATTTTGGAAAGTGCCCCCCTCAAAGAGTACATCTTGGTGTGCGGTGAGCATTTTGACCTCACAGGCATTAGAGGAAAGTATTCAAAATTAGACAGTAAAAATGAAAAACTAGAATTTCTCCAATAATATGTTTGTTTAGTTTGAAATTTCTCAACTTCACAAGAAAAGGGAGAGAAAGCGCACCCCAAAATCTGTAACGCAGGTTCTCCTGAGTACAACAATACCCCATATGTGAGCATAAACCACTGTATGGGCACACATCGGGGCTCAGAACGGAAAGAGCGCCAATTAGCATTTGCAGTGCAGATTTTTCTGAAGAAGTTTTCGAGCACCGGGTGCGTTTGCAGAGCCCCTGTAGTGTCCGCAGAAGAGAAACCCCCCAAAAGTCACCCTATTTTGGAAAGGGCACCCCTCAACGAAGTCATCTTGGGGTGCCGTGAGCATTTTGACCCCACAGGTATTAGAGGAAAGGATTCCAAATTAGAAAGTAAAAATGAAAAAATTAATTTTTTCAATAATATGTTTTAGTTTGAAATTTCTCAATTTCACAAGAAACAGGAGAGAAAATGCACAGCAAAATTTGTAAAACAGGTTCTCCTGAGTACAACGGTACCCCATATGTGGGCATAAACCACTGTATGAGCACGCAGCAGGGCTCAGAAGGGAAGGAGCGTCATTTTGCTGGTGCAAAACCGCAGCTAGTATCGGTTATTAGAATAGCGCAGTTGTTAAAAAAAACAGGTAATCTGGGGTAGTGACGGGCAACCTGGGAGTGTTAACTTGCTATCTGGGGTGTTTATGGGCAATCTGGGGTGGTACGAGCAGTCTGTGGCAATCTGGGGGTGTTTACTGGCTATCTGGGGGTGTTTACTGGCTATATGGGGGTGTTCACTGGCTATCTGGGGTGGTAATGGACAATCTGGGGTGTTTACCGACTATCTAGGGGTGTTTACTGGCTATATGGGGTGGTAACGGACAATCTGGGGGGGTTTACTGGCTATATGGGGTGGTAACAGACAATCTTGGGGTGTTTACTGGCTATCTGAGGTGGTAACGGGCAATCTGGGGGGGTCACAGGCAAACTGGGGTGGTGATGGGCAATTTGGGGTGGTTACGTGCAATCTGTGGCAATCTGTAGTGGTTCTGGGTAGCCTTTGGCAATCTGGGGTGGTTACAGGCAATCTGGGGGTGTTTACTGGCTATCTGGGGTGGTTACGGGTAATCTGAGCAGTTACAGGAAAACTGGATTGGTTATTCATAATCTGGGGTGGTTACAGGTAATCTGGGGTGGTTACAGGTAATGCAGAGTGGTTACAGGTAATCTGGGGTGGTTACAGGTAATGCGGAGTGGTTACAGGTAATCTGGGGTGGTTACAGGTAATGCGGAGTGGTTACAGGTAATGCTGAGTGGTTACAGGTAATGCTGAGTGGTTACAGGTAATCTGGGGTGGTTACAGGTAATGCGGAGTGGTTACAGGTAATGCAGAGTGGTTACAGGTAATCTGGGGTGGTTACAGGTAATGCGGAGTGGTTACAGGTAATCTGGGGTGGTTACAGATAATGCGGAGTGGTTACAGGTAATGCGGAGTGGTTACAGGTAATCTGGGGTGGTTACAGGTAATGCGGAGTGGTTACAGGTAATCTGAGGTGGTTACAGATAATGCGGAGTGGTTACAGGTAATGCGGAGTGGTTACAGGTAATGCGGGGGGTTACAGGTAATCTGGGGTGGTTACAAGTAATGCGTAGTGGTTACAGGTAATCTGGGGTGGTTACAGATAATGCGGAGTGGTTACAGGTAATGCGGAGTGGTTACAGGTAATCTGGGGTGATTACAGGTAATGCGGAGTGGTTACAGGTAATCTGGGGTGGTTACAGTTAATGCGGAGTGGTTACAGGTAATGCGGAGTGGTTACAGGTAATGCGGAGTGGTTACAGGTAATCTGGGGTGGTTACAGGTAATGCGGAGTGGTTACAGGTAATCTGGGGTGGTTACAGATAATGTGGAGTGGTTACAGGTAATGCGGAGTGGTTACAGGTAATGCGGGGGGGTTACAGGTAATCTGGGGTGGTTACAGGTAATGCGGGGTGGTTACAGGTAATCTGGGGTGGTTACAGGTAATGCGGAGTGGTTACAGGTAATGCGGAGTGGTTACAGGTAATCTGGGGTGGTTACAGGTAATGCAGAGTGGTTACAGGTAATGCAGAGTGGTTACAGATAATGCGAAGTGGTTACAGGTAATGCGAAGTGGTTACAGGTAATGCGGGGGGGTTACAGGTAATGCAGAGTGGTTACAGGTAATCTGGGGTGGTTACAGGTAATGCGGAGTGGTTACATGTAATCTGGGGTGGTTACAGGTAATGCAAAGTGGTTACAGGTAATCCGGGGCACATGACTTTTTATCCTGTCACCAATGATTTTTGGTGACGGGACAAAAAGTGTCGGCAGCATTTGGGACCGCTGATCACTTGTACCAGGACCACATCGGCTAGTCCCTGATCATTGCCCCATGCTCTCAGCCACCTCTGGTGGTGGAGAGAATGAGAGTTTGATCTTTTTTTAAGGGTACAAACACACTTGCTGTATTTGCAGCGAGTGGCTGGCTGCGTATTCGCAGTGAGACTCGCTGAGGATCCCGGCCATGTGTACTCAATGGCAGACAAACTCGCAGCAGGGATGTACATGCCTGCTGCGAGTTTGTCCGCAGCTCACCCCGTTAACTCCCCGGCCGCTGGAGACTATACGTCACCTGATCCCGGCTACGGGGCTCCCGACGTCTTCACGGCCCGTTCAGCCAATCAGTGCTGCGGTGGGGCAGCGCACTGATTGGCCGAGCGGGGCGTGCCGGGAATCAGCGAAGGACCAGGTGATGTATAGTCGGGACCAGGTGATGTTTAGTCACTGGCGGCCGGGGGGTTAATGGGTCAGCCTTTGGACAAACTCGCAGCAGGGATGTACATCCCTGCTGCGAGTTTGTCTGCCATTGAGTACACAGATTGGTGAACTCAGGGAGAACAGCCAAACGACAACACTGCCGGCTGCTAGTGAAAGCACTCAGTGCAGTGAAGTCCTAGGTGCATTGCCCCCTGAGAAACATGAATATGCAAAAGAGGAGCCGTGGAACCTCACTGAAGAGTCTCAAAACACAGGACTAGCCAGATATTCCTCCGGGAAGGACCAAGCCAAGGGGCAGCTCCTGTTAGGAAACCACCAAAACCACCATATTAAGTGGCCCTATAAATCAATGTAATGACAAGGGATAAACCAAGGCTAGGTAACCATCCACATACAACTGTTTCGGGGTGTTGCCCCTCATCAGTGTGGAGCAGTGTGGCTAGTCCTGTGTTTTGAGACTCTTCAGTGAGGCTCCACGGCTTCTCTTTTGCATATTAATTGAGTACACAGGGCCGGGATTCTCAGCGAGTCTCGCTGCGAATACGCAGCGAGAAACTCGCTGCTGATTCGGCAAGTGTGTTTGTACCCTAAGTAATTAATCACTGTGAACACTAAGGTTATTCCCGGGGGGGGGGACATGTATTCATCTCTTCTTATTGTGGATTAACGTTGAGAGGAGATGAAAGCATGCAGTGCCCGTTACCGGTGGTCGCCGTTTTATTGGTAATAACGGCGATCGTCGGTGAGGGGACTCGCCGGGACTGAGCCCAAACTCTGCTCCAACTTCTCAGCGACCTCTGGTAGCTGAGAGGAGGGGGCTGCGGGCATTACCAGCGCCGCTGCACTATTCTGTGCCATCGCCTTAAAGAGCTGATGGCAGCAGAATAGAGCCCATTAGTGATCGCTGTAAAAATCTGTATCGGCGGTCACTAATAACATAATACATGTATTCTCTGGGTCACTACGGTTATGGTTAAACCACATTTGGGTAGGTTTTTTTTAACTATTACCGCTTTGGCGCAATAGAAACTATCTTCCTAGCCAAAACCCACAAAAACTGTTGCCACATCGCAAGATCCATAGCGTTCTTATCTTTTGCGCGACAAAGCTGGTTTTGGGCTTTATTTATGCGGGAAGATCTGTCGTTTCTATTGACACCAAGTTTTATATGTATATGACTTTTTGATCTCTTTTATGACATATTTTCTAAAGTGGATTGATAAAATACAGCTATTCTGGTACTTTTCTTTTATTTATTTTTTTACAGAGTGTGTCGTGTAATATAATTATTGATATCGTTTTATAGATTGGGTCGTTACGGACGCAGCGATACCAAATATGTATTTTTTTTTGTTTTTGATCACTTTTATGTAATGGTTTATTGTATATGGGGAATGTAATGCATTTTTATTATGGGGGGGGCTGGGGGGATTGTGTTTGGTGCACTTCTTTTTACTTTTTTACACTAGTGTACATTACTGTACACTAGTGTAACACTTAGATCACATTATACAATTCATTCCGATACGTACAGTGTTAAAAAAGGCGTACGCATCGGAATAAAGCCCATTAGTGGCCGCCGTGAAAAGGCAGCGCGGCGGTCACTAAGGGGTTAAGAGCGACATGGGTCCCGCCCCTTTAAGAGGACTTGGGTCCCTTTAGGAGCCACTTGGATCCCTTTAAGAGCCACTTGGGTCCCTTTAAGAGCTGCTTGGGTACTGTTCCTTTAAGAGCAACATGGGTCCCTTTAAGAGCGACTTGGGTACCGTCCCTTTAAGAGCGGCTTGGGTACCGTCCCTTTAAGAGCGGCTTGGATACCGTCCCTTTAAGAGCGGCTCAGGTGCCGTCCCTGCTACATTGCTGCCTCAGCTCTGCTATTTTACTGACTGAACTCTGCTACTTATAATGGTAAAGATAATTGCTCTGTTACCATGACAGTCTTACTCATGTCAAGGAGATAAAATTGTTTAGGACCTTCCATCTTCTACATCTTCTATTGGCCAATAGTGGACATGTGACTGTGTGGATGTTGTGAGACATTGCCTGACAAGAACTTAAAATTTCTATTGGCTGCTATATTTCAGCTATTTGCATATGTGCTGTGATTGGCTGTTAGCGTTTAGAGTGTGGCCATTATTTCCAACAGGCCATAATTTTTTATGGGAAATTAGGGGTCTTTACATGTAAATTTCTTAAAAACTTCAATTCCGATCGAAACGAAAAATAGATAGCACACCTCTCACCATGAGGGCTTCGAAACGCAGTTTGAACGGAGTCTGTTCGCAAAGTGGTTCGGGCTGTATCACGCGCAGAAAAATGGCTGGAAGAAAAAAAAAAAGAAACAGAAGAAGAAGAAGAAGAAGAATACGGACTACAATATAGTGCTTTTTCAAGCACTATAATTAATTCCCACCATGATACATCTGGATGTCAGGAAGCATCTCTCCAGAGAGGTTAAGTGATTAGAGCCTTCAGGTAAATGATTCCAGATGGAGACATTTAACCCTTACCATCTCCAACTCAAACATAAAATGGAGTTATGTCTCGGTATATGAAATACATGTGCACTGATGGGGAAGACTCTCACAGTCAATGGAAGAATTTAAGAGGTGTGTATAATATGCAGAAGAAGGGTTGTGTATTGAATCTCAGGACAATGGGACATTGAAAATTAGAGTAAAGAACAATGACACACTGACTGTTGGATTGAGAAGACAATGACACACTGACGCTAGAAGTGACAAGCCCATGATGCACCGACAATTTAGCTAACCATATATTGACACAATGACACTGTGTGCACAGGACAATGATACACTGACACTTGGTAGGCATATTGTTAAGTGTGAGCTGTTGGAACAGGCTGAACTGTGGAGAGTACTTGGCGTTGCATCATGGCAGTGACCATTTATTGGTGGAAACAAAAAAATTTTTTCTGCAAAATTCAGAGTTCAAGTACTCTTAATTGTGCTCATTAGTGTACACAAAATATAGCAAAGTCTAAACCCTCCTTTTGGTGGGTCTTTGTCAAGCCTGTTAAAGGGGTACTCCAGCAAACTTCTTTCAAATCAACCTGTGACAGAAAGTGCCAGAAATTTGTAATTTACGTCTATCAAAAAATTTGTCCAGTACTTACCAGCTGCTGTATATCCTGCAGGAAGTGGTGTATTCCAGTCTGGAGAGCAGGAGAGGTTTTCTATTGGGATTTGCTACTGCTCTGGAGAGTGTTCTGTCATGAACAGACAGCAGACAGCATGGTGTCAGACTGAAAAGAATACAGCACTTCCTGCAGGACAAACAGTAGCTAATAAGTACTGCAAGACTTAAGATTTGTAATAGTACATTTTTTAAGTAAATTACAAATCTCTGGCACTTTCTAACACCAGTTAATTTGAAAGACTTTCTTTTTGGCTGGAGTACCCCTTCAAGTAATATGATGAAAAAAATCTTTGCCATATTATGAATACATTAATGGCCAAAATTAGAAAAATGACTTGAACATTGGATACTGCAGCAACCTTTTTTGCACCTTTGTCTTACATATAAATTAATTGATAAGTAATTAATTTGTTTTTAAACTCGGTTGGGAGTAGAGAGCAGTGATATGAGATGGAAAAAGATAGAAGTCCCTGCTTGCTCTCTCGCTTGCTGTCCCTGGCCTCTGTATGTCCTTCTTATCTCCCCGATGATAACTTTTTAAAGGCAGACTTATGTGCTTTGGCTTTGTGTCAGTTTCTAGGGTTTCCATAGAGATTACTTAAAGACCTCTATGTTGTTTCTGGCATCACTTACAGTAATTCTCAGCTTCCCTGCTTGTCTTCTGCCTCACGATTGACGGCAACTGTCCCAGTTGGGATTGTGATTGGTTTTTCTAGGCTGCAGATAACAAAGAACAGTATACAAACAATTAACTAAGACATATCATTGGTAGCAGAAGCTTCATCATGGAGTCCTCTACCGACAGGTCCTGCACGGAGTAAGAGGAATTGTGAATGGAACAATGAAACCCTTGTTTTATCAAATCCAGATCCAGAATCCACATGTGTCAGCATTCTGCATAAATCATCTTTATCTTCCTTTGTTTTATTCTTCAAAAGTCTCATGACAGCCTAGCCAAAAAGTACAGTTCCTTGTATGCCACAAACGTTGTCACACAGTGTTCCCAGGATTCTAAAAGAAAAAAAGTAATCTTATCTTATGCATTGCATAGTTGCCAGCTAATTTGAATTTGCTGGGGCTGTCTCAAATATTAAAAGAGAAGTCCTGTGAAATTGAAAACAGGCCCGTAGGGAGGTGCGGTAACTTAATAAACAAGGTATGTAGGAACAGCTGTCAAAATGTTGGGTGTTCTACTCCCCAGTGTGGACTGTGCACTTACCCCTCCCTCAGAAGCGAAGTTTGGGTGGTGCAGGGGGGGGGGCGGTCGCTCCCGGGCCCACACCGGCAGGGGCCCACTGAGGTCCATGGCCGTTTTTATAACCGGGCAGGCCGGCGGCGCCCGCCATCCCCCCGCACTTAGTCCAGCGGCGGCCCTTAGCCACCAATCAGCAGCACGGCCGCAGCGCTGCCTTCGGAACGGGGGGGGGGGGGGGCAACTCACCTGTCCCGCCTCCCCAGCAGCTCCTCTCTCTCATCTTCAGCGCAGGCAGCCGGGTACAGGGACGCTGCCTGCGCCGGAAGTGACCTGCAGCCTCTGTCATTCATCTGCAGGGGCACCCAGCACAGGCAGCGTCTCTGTACCCGGATGCCTGTGCTAATGACAGCAGAATGAGCACCATAGAGGGACTGCCGGGGAGCCAGCACAGGTGAATTACTGTTTTTCTTGTGAGGGCACTATGGGGAGGGGGGGCTGGGGGGAGGTTGGCTACTATATGGGTATATGGGGCACTGTGGGGAGACTGGCTACTATAAGAGGCACTATGGGGAGATGAACTACAATATGAGGCACTATAGGGGGGAACTGGCTACAATATGAGGCACTATAGGGGGGACTGGCTACTATATGGGGAACTATAGGGGGGACTGGCTACTATATGAGGCACTATAGGGAGGACTGGCTACTATATGAGGCACTATAGGGGGGACTGGCTACTATATGGGGCACTATAGGGGGACTGGCTACTATAAGAGGCACTATGGGGGGATAAAATACAATATGAGGCACTATAGGGGGGGAACTGGCTACAATATGAGGCACTATAGGGGGGACTGGCTACTATATGGGGTACTATAGGGGGGACTGGCTACTATATGGGGCACTATAGGGGGGACTGGCTACTATATGGGGCACTATAAGGGCAGAACTGGCTACAATATGAGGCACTATAGGGGGGATCTGGCTACAATATGAGGCACTATAGGGGGGAACTGGCTGCAGTATGAGGCACTAAAGGGGGGAACTGGCTACAATATGGGGCACTATAGGGGGGAACTGGCTACAATATGAGGCACTATAGGGGGGACTGGCTACTATATGGGGCACTATGGGGAGACTGGCTACTATATGAGGCACTATAGGGGGGAACTGGCTACTATATGAGGCACTATAGGGGGAAACTGGCTACTATATGAGGCACTATAGGGGGGAACTGGCTACAATA
Source organism: Dendropsophus ebraccatus (assembly GCF_027789765.1). Lineage (NCBI taxonomy): Eukaryota > Metazoa > Chordata > Amphibia > Anura > Hylidae > Dendropsophus > Dendropsophus ebraccatus. Next base: position 34,819 of record NW_027210456.1, on the reverse strand, counting down.
TGGGGCACAATAGGGGGAACTGGCTACAATATGGGGCACAATAGGGGGAACTGGCTACTATATAGTGCACTGTGGGGAGACTGGCTACTGTAAGAGGCACTATGGGGGGGGGATAAACTACAATATGAGGCACTATAGGGGGGAACTGGCTACAATATGAGGCAACTGGCTAAAATATGAGGCACTATAGGGAGGACTGGCTACTATATGAGGCACCATAAGGGGGAACTGGCTACAATATGAGGCACTATAAGGGGGAACTGGCTACAATATGAGGCACTATAAGGGGGAACTGGCTACAATACAAATACAAACTGAGGAGCAGAGTGGTGCTATGTCTGGGAGAAGGCAGCTATGTTTATTTAATCTTGGAGAACCTCTAATTTTTACATGGCTATATATGTGAAATGATTAATGAGTCACTATGAATAATGTAGCAGAAAATACCCTTTATTATTTAGACAACATTGTCGTCTGCTGAGTTTCCCTATGGGTAACCTAATCAGTTGGGGGCCCACTCAGACTCACTCGCCCCCCCTAGGCTGAACCCCTAGCTACGCCCCTGCCCTCCCTGCTTCCTGTTGCTTAAAGGGGTATTCTAGGAAACTTTCAATTTCCCCCCTATCCTCATCTGGAATACTGTGTCCAGTTCTGGAGATCTCACCAAAGAAGGATATTGATAAAATAGAACGGGTCCAAAGACGGCCTACAAAAATGGTGGAGGGTGTCAGGCATAAAACATATCAAGAAAAACTTATAGATTTGAATCTCTGTAGTCTGTGGGAAAGAAGGGAAAATGTGGGGGACACGATCAAAACCTTTAAAGGAGTTGGCCACTTTATAGTAAAATTGCTCAGTATACAGTATTAGTAAGTGTACTCACTGTGTACCTCATAGAGCTAATATCAGACTCCCCTTCACCAGGCTGGGCTGCCCTGCTCTGTGGTGTTTTGGTCCATAAGATTGCTGACATGGAGGAGCATGTGACCATGCCCCGCCCCCCAGTGTCCACCACTGAGCCTGTATGTGTCTATGGAGAACACAGTGGACAGGGCATGGTCACATGCTCCTCCATGTCAGCCATTTTGTGGACTGAAACAAAACAGAGCAGGGCAGCCCAGCCTGGTGAAGGGGAGTCTGATTTTAGCTCTATGAGGTACACAGGGTGCTGCTGTCAGTATATACATTGAGCACACTTACAAATACTTTGTACTGACCTATTTTACTATAAAGTGGCCAACCCCTTTAAATATGTTAGAGGACTAAATAAGACTCAGAAGGGAAGTGTTTTTAGAAAAAGATGAACTCAAGAACAAGAGGACACAGTGAGAGGTTAAGTTGGGGGAAAGGTCAGAAGCAACATGAGAAAGTATTACTTCACTGAAAGATTAGTAGATGCTTGGAACAAACTTGCAGCAGATGTAGTTGGTAAACCTACAGTAACAAAACTTAAACATGCCTGAGATAAACATATATCAATTCTAAGATAATAAGATGGTTCTGTAATATGCTGGGGGGCTGATACTTGGGGCCAATAATATTTTGGGACCCTGATATTTTGGTCTTAATTATGTTGGTGGCCTGATACTGGGAGTGTACAATATGCTGGGGCCCTGATACTGGGGTGTATAATATGCTGAGGACCTGATATTGGGGTCTGCATAAGGCAGGTCTCGGCTGAATTAAAATGTACAAATCCCTTCCCTCTGTTGTATAACGGTAAGGTCCGTACACTGAGGAGAATATATAGGGAAACAACGTGGGAGGAATAGCTAGCCAACACTGCAGTCAAAAACTCCCATACACAATGTAATGGCACGAGGACCTTTTAGTAGCAATCAATAGAAGATAAGTCTGGGATGCATGGAATTAATAGGATAGATATATCTTGTACAAAAGTAGAATAAGTCCAGCACTTACCGGTCAGATGTTTTCCGAATCTTTATTACAGCATAACTTGCAGGGAAAGGAGAGGATGAATCAGTGCAGGTGCAGGCGCGTCACCTAGGACAGCCATTTTGGAATTCCTCCCTTCTTCAGGCCAGGGCAACACGTCACACTGGGGAGGTGCTCCATATTCACAGTGCATACAGTGATTGGGAAAGTAACAACCAAAATGAGTACAAGAAAATGCTTAAATAGTTTATTTCATTCATGCCTATGGGACCTATAGCATTCAAGTTTGCGATTCATAGTGATTCTTTTTGCAACAGGTACTGATGTTTATCACCACCCCCTGGAGCCTAGTTAACTCTTTTCAGGCCAATGAAGCATAAGAGCCCTGTGTCCCCGCTAAGCATCACTTTCACATGCTCAAAGGGCGAGGGGCACCTTTTACCTGTCCTCACTGAGTAGCACTGCTCTTTAAAGCGGGTTCACTGGTGTCTCTCCGCACTGTACCTGCACTTATCCATCCTCTCCCCTCCCTGCAAGTTATGTTGTAATAAATATTCGGAAGACATCTGATCGGTGAGTGCTGGATTTATTCTACTTTCATGCAATATATAGGAACAATTTAGAAAGAACCCCCCCACACACACACACACACACTCAAACCACACACACAATAAGTCACACCCCTTGTTGCCAAAGTGTCCTGGAAAAAATGAATTAAATATTGGCAACTATTGAATTCATATATCCCTTCTTTCTGTAAAACTTGTTGCCATTCTGGATTCTAGGAAAGCTGGGTGACTACCCCTGTGGAGACTATAGTGGCTATATTGGTTAGTCAGTAATAGATATCAGAAAGAAATGTTTTTTTTTTTTTTTTTTAGGAAAGGACATGTCAATAGTCCTCTGGTTCTGATGTTAAAGCACTGACACTCACTGTACAGACTGATGTGTACATCATCAGGCTATGTTCACACTTTGTATGAGACCAGCTGTTCCGTGACCCGGCCACCACACTCAGCAGTGAGCCATAGGGAAAAATAAATAAATAATGCCAAGAGGTGTTGAATGAGTACTGCCAGGAGGTGTTGCATGGGTATTGCCAGAGGTTGTTGCAGGTGTATTGCCAGAGGGTGTTGCAAGTGTATTGCCAGTAGGTTATGCAGGAGAATTTCCAGGTTTTACAGGTGTAATACAAGGAGTTGTTGCAGTAGTAATGCCAGGAGGTGTTGAAGGAGTAATGCCAGGAGGTGTTTTAGGAGTAACGCCAGGGGGTGTTGCATGAGTAATGCTAGGTGGTGCTGCAGGAATATAATGCCAGGAGGTGTTTGAAGGTTTTGAAGGTATATAATACAATTTTTTTTTTTTATTATTTTACTTAGAGATGAGCAAAGCAGCGGAAATTTGTTTCATGAGCTTTGTAAATTTTGGGTCAAGATATTTGGGTCAAGTTAATATTTGTAAATTGAATCTTAACGAATTTGAATAAAACAGCCAAACTATAGTAGTTAAAGTACTAGGACTATTACAGAAGGATGAATTTGTTAACACATGTTCTTGTAAAAGTGTCAAAAATTGGAAAATCACAATTAACCCCTTAAGGACAGAGCCTGAAATGGCCTTAATGACAGAGACAAATTTTATGAATATGACCAGTGTCACTTTATTCATTAATAACTTCGGGATGCTTTTACCTATCCGGCTGATTCTGAGATTGTTTTCTCGTGACATATTGTACTTTACATTTCTGGTAAATTGGAGTCGATACTCATAACGAATCTTTATGAAAAAAACCCAAATAATGTGAAAAAATTTGAAAAAATGCATTTTTTCAACTTTGAAACTTTTTTGCTTATACAGAAAGTGGTTATACCACATAAATTATATATTAAATAGCATTAGCAACATGTCTAATTTATGTTGGCAGCATTTATTAAACGATCTTTCATTTTTTTTAGACAATAGGAAGCTTAAAACATTAGCATCAAATTTTCAAATTTTCAGTAAAATTTCAAAATCAGATATTTTTAGGGACCTGTTCAGGTTTAAAGTGTATTTGAGGGGCCTGTATGTTAGAAAGCCCCACAAAGCACCCCATTTCAGAAACTGCACCCCCCACACTCTGCAAAAGCATATCCAGAAAGTGTTTTAACCCTTTAGGGGAGTCACAGAAATAAAAGCCAAGTGTGTAAGAAATTTGAAAATTTTAATTTTCTGTGCAGAGATTTTATTGTAATCCAATATTTTTCATAATTATAAACCTATTACTAAAGAAATTCACCCCAATATTGATTGCCCCGTTTCTGCAGTTTATAGAAATACCCCATATGTGGCCCTATTGCGCTATTTGACGCAACCACAAGCCTCAGATATAAGGGAGCGCCTAGTGAATTTCAATGCCTCCGTTATATATTTGGTCATTTTTGACTGTACCACTTCAGGTTGGCAGAGGCTCTGGGGTGCCAAAACCTGAAAAACACCCCTAAAGGGACACCATTTAGAAAACTACACCCCTCAAGGAATGTAACAAGGGGTGCGGTGAGCATTTGGACCCCAAAGGTGCTTCACAGATTTTCCGAACAATATGGCGTGAAAAAAGAAAAAAAATTTTTTTACACTTAAACGTTGTTCTAGCCTTCAATTTTTCATTTTCTTAAAGGGATAAGAGGGAGAAAAAAAAGACACAAAATGTGTAGCGAATTTTCTCCCGAGTACGGAAATACCCCACATGTGGCGATAAAGTGCCAAGGGGGCGCAGGACGAGCCTCCAAAGGGAAGGAGCGCCAATTGGCTTTTGGAAGCTGAATTTCACTGGAAAGGATTTCAAGGGCCATGTCGCATTTACAGAGCCCTCGTGCTGCCAAGACACTGGAAACCCCCCACAAGTGACCCCATTCTGGAAACTACACCCCTCAAGGAATCTAACAAGGGGTGCAGTGAGCATATGGACCCCACTGGTGACGGGCACAAATGTGGAACAATGTGACGTGAAAGGGAAAATTTTCATTTTTTCACTTTCATGGCACAAATGTGCCCATCATCAAGGGGTCCATATCCTCACTGCACCCCTTGTTAGATTCCTTGAGGGGTGTAGTTTCCAGAATGGGGTCACTTGTGGGGGGTTTCCAGTGTCTTGGCAGCACGAGGGCTCTGTAAATGCGACATGGCCCTTGAAATCCATTCCAGTGAAATCCAGCTTCCAAAATCCAAATGGCGCTCCTTCCCTTCGGAGGCTTGCCCTGCGCCCACTTTATGTCCACATGTGGTGTATTTACGGACTCGGGGGAAATTGCTCTACACATTGTGTGTTTTTTTTCTCTTTTAACCCCTTGTGAAAATGAAAAACTCAAGGCTAAACCAACATTATAGTGTAAAAAAATTTAATATTTTATTTTCACGCCACATTGTTCCACATTTGTGCCAGTCACCAGTGGGTCCATATGCTCACTACACCCCTTGTTACATTCCCTGAGGGGTGTAGTTTCCATAATGGGGTCACTTGTGGGGGGGTTTCACTGTTTTGGCAACACAGGGAGTTTTTAAATGCAACATGGCCCTCGAAATCCATTCTACTCAAATCCAGCCCCAAAAAGCTAAATGGCGCTCCTTCCCATTGGAGGCTTGTCTTGCGGCCGCATAGCGCCTTAGGTCAACATGTGGGGTATTTCCGTACTCGGGGGAAATTTCTCTACATGTTTTGTTCTGTTTCTTCTCTTTTAACCCCTTGTGCAAATGAGAAATGTCAAGACTAGATCAACGATGTTGTGTAAAAATTAAATTTTTAACACTAAAACATTGGCCCAGCTGTGAATGTTTCATTTTCACAAGGGTTTAAAAGAGAAAAAACCCACAAAACGTGTAGAGCAGTTTGTCCCGAGTACAGAAATACCCCACATGTGCACATAAAGCGCCATGCGGCCGCAAGACGAGCCTCCAATGGGAAGGTGCACTATTTAGCTTTTGGAGGCTGGATTTGGCTGAAATGGATTTCAAGGGCCATGTTGCATTTACAGAGGCCCTATGCTACCAGGACAGTGGTAAACCGCCACAAGTGACCCCATTTTGGAAACTACACCGCTCAAGGAATCTAACAAGGGGTGCAGTGAGCATATGTACTCCACTGGTGACGGGCACAAATAGGGAACAATGTAACGTGAAAGTGAAAAATTTCCATTTTTCATTTTCACAGCACAAATGTGCCAGTCATCAAGCGGTCCATATGCTCACTGCACCCCTTTTTAGATTCCTTGAGGGGTGCAGTTTACAGAATGGGGTCACTTTTGGGGGGCCTCCACTGTCTTGGCAACACAGGGCCTTTGTAAATGCGACATGGCATTCACCATCCATTCTAGCCAAATGGCGCTCCTTCCCTTCGGAGGCTTACCCTGCACCCGCCTGGCGCTTTATGTTCACATGTGGGGTATTTTCATACTTGGGGGACGTTGCGCTACACATTTAGTGTTTTTTTTATCTTTTAACCCCTTGTGAAAAAGAAAAAATAAAGACTAGATCAATGATTTAGTGTAAAAAAAATTTTTTTTTTACACTAAATGTTGGTCTAGCCTTAATTTTTTTCATTTCCACAAGGGGTTAAAAGAGAAAATAAATGCAAAACGTGTAGGGTAATTTCCCCTGAGTACGAAAATACCCCACATGTGGATATAATGGGCCATATGGGCACAGGGCAAGCTACCAGAGGGACAGAGCGCCATTTAGAGGCTGGAATGGAGGATGGAGGCCATGTCACATTTACAAAGCTCCTGTGCTGCCAGGACAGTAGAAACCCCCACAAGTGACCCCATTTTGGAAACTACACCCCATAAGGAATCTAACAAGGGGTGCAGTGAGCATATGGACCCCACTGGTGAAGGGCACATATGTAGAACATGTGCTGTGAAGATGAAAAATACCATTTTTTTCATTTTCACGGTCCCAAATGTGGCCGTCACCAGGGGGCCATATCCCCGCTGCCCCCTTGTTAGATTCCTCACGGGGTGTAGTTCCAGAATGGGGTCACTTGTGGGGGGTTTGTACTGTCCTTGCCGCACAGAGGCTTTCTAATTGCATCATGGCACGCCTCTAATGGGAATGAGGGCCATGCCTATTTAGTTGGGGAAAAGGGACAATTTTAATTAATTTGGGGGTATTAGGCCAATTATTAGTTTATAAGGTTGAAAATGACAGGTGTCCATCAAATTCAATCTGTGTTGATCCAGAGGAAGGCAAAAAACCCTCGTGAGGCAGACGACAGTAGCCTCATCACAGGGGAAAAATCCTTCCCGACTCCATATTGGCAATCAGACTAATCCCTGGATCAACATGACCCCTGAAATAGGAATAAGGGACAGAATTTAGAAAAATTAAGAACTCCAATGACGTGTGGTACGCCTTGAAGCAATCCTTTATGCAGAGGCCGGGGTGATCAGGACAGGTGTCACACTGGTAAGTGGTGTCCTTCCTGATCCCCCTTTTACGGCACACTCTGCATTTCTTTTGGGATCTCCACTTTTTTCCAGTGTAGGGGACTTCACCTGGAAAATGTTGTCCCTGTACGATACGGGGTCCTTCATATACAGAAGTGCTGGGGCCCGCTCCGTGGCTGCCGAATATCAGGGCTTTGATCACTGCTTCCTGGAATTCAAGGAATTTCCCCGGGAGGCTGGCATGTCGGTACAGCACAAAAGCGTTGTACATCGCTGTCTGTACCAGATATACGGCCACCTTTTTATACCACGTTCTGGTTTTTCTCGTGGCATTATATGGTTTCAGGACTTGATCTGAGAGATCAACTCCTCCCATATACTGATTGTACTCTAGAACACAATCAGGTTTGTTCACCACGTTTGTGGTACCACGTACAGTGACAGGGGTGGTGCTATTCCTGTGAATTGTGGTCAAAATAAGGACATCGCGTTTGTCCTTATATTTGACCAACAACATATTGTCACAGGCATAGGCCTTGCTCTCCCCCCTTGGCATTACTTGTCTAACAGGGTGACTTGGTAGACCTCTTTGATTTTTTCGGATCGTGCCGCAAGCTACAGTAAGCTCGGGCAGCGAGTGACCGAAACAGGGGGATGCTGGTATAAAAGTTATCAACGTACAGGTGATAACCTTTATCCAGCAGTGGGAAGATCAGTTCCCAAACGATCTTCCCACTAACTCCGAGGATGGGGGGGCATTCTGGGGGCTGGATTTGGGTGTCCCTACCCTCATATACTCTAAATCTGTAAGTGTACCCTGAGGTACTCTCACAGAGTTTGTATAGTTTCACGCCATAACGTGATCTTTTGTTAGGAAGGTACTGGCGGAAATGGAGTCTTCATATGAAGATCAGGAGGGACTCATCTACTGAGATGTATTTCTCTGGGATATACATCTCAGTAAATTTGGCTGAGAAGTGCTCTATGACCGGCCGTACTTTGTACAGTCGGTCATACGAGGGATCATCTCGTGGGGGGCACCTTGCATTGTCATTGTAATGCAAGAATTTTAGGAGGGCTTCGAATCGAAACCGTCCCATGGCCATACTGTAAAGTGGGGTACTATAAATAATATCCCCACTCCAGTATTGCCGAATTGTCGTTTTTTTTCACTAGGCCCATGTGCAGAAGGAGCCCCCAAAATTTTGTCATTTCGGCTGCATCAGTAGGGGTCCACGCCATGGGCCTAGCAAAAGAAGAGGAGGGTTTCTGGGCTATAAATTGGTGCACGTACAGGTTTGTTTGCGCCACCATCAAATTGATAAGGTCATCAGAGAAATAGAGCTTGAAAAAGTCTATTTCTCCGAGACCTGTGGGGTTAATTTGGATTCCCGCCATTGCCATAAAGCCAGGAATCAAGGGCTGATAATTTTGGGGGTCTGGGGTCCAGATGGGGTCACCTATCTGGGGGGGCGGGGGGCAGGATGGGGTCATCTGTCTGGGGGGCAGGGGGCGGTATGGGATGACGTGTCTGGGGGGCGGGGGGTGGGTTGGGATGACGTGTCTGGGGAGCAGGGGACGGGATGGGGTCACCTGTCTGGGGAGCAGGGGGCGGGATGGGATAACGTGTCTGGCGGGCAGCCCGAGGCGTCCTCCTTGGACGCTTAGGTCGATAGTCATCATCACTGGATGATGATGATGATAATGATAATGATGATGAGGATGAATGGAGGAAAGAAGGATCCCCCCATTCATCCTCACTGGCTGTTTCGGTGTCGGAGGCAATAAGCGCGTATGCCTCCTCCACCGAAAACACTCTCTGGGACATTATTCGGGGATTGGTGTATGGGGGGTATGTAAATGTGATTTAGTGTAGTGGTGTAGTGTAAAACTTTATTTCAAGTAGTGTAATGTGTAATGTGGGGTAGTGTAGTGTAATGTAGTGTTTTATACGTGTTTTTCACAGTAAGGGGGGGGAAAAACCTACGCCAAAAAAGGAGTTGCTGATAAATGCCGCACTTATGTGCGGTACTTATCAGCAGACAGTGGCGGTAGGATATAGAAAAAAAAGGGGGGGGGGGAAGGGGGAAAAAAAAAACCCTACGCCAAAAAAGAGGAGTTGCTGATCAGCGGCGCACTTACGTGCGATGCTGATCAGCACTCAGCGGTGGAAGGGCGCAAAAAAAATAAAAATAAAAATAAAACCTCTTTACTCCAAAGCCACTGATTAGTGTATTATATACACTAGTCAGCCGCTAGGGGGCAGTACAAGTACCTGGACGAAGATATCCGAAGAAAAACGACGAAAGCCGAGCGGAGCCGAGAGAAACCGACAGGAGCCGAGCGGAGACGACGGAGAATCACGTGGACGCCGCGGGACCGCAGATCTTCCGTCCGGACGCCGGGATCCGGTGAGTATGGTCCTCACACACACACACACTTTCTCTGCCACCTCTTGGCTAACTAGCTGAGTGGTGTAGAGAAAAGTAATAATATTTATTTTTACTTTGATTCGCCGCTATTGGCCGGCCGGGCTTGGGCCGGCCAATAGCGGCGATCTGGGGGGTGGCACCATGGCCCCCTCCAGTATACACAGTAATGGTGATTGGTGCTGTCTCGTACAGCACCAATCACCATTAAATTCCGGGGCCCCGGGTCACCGATGACCCGGGAACCGGAAAATTGCTGTAGTTGGCTGATTTGAATAAATCAGCCAATTACAGCGATCGTCTGACAAGCTACGATGGTCTGCTGTGTATTACAGATGCCATCGTTACCGGATCGCCGTGTGTTTACACACAGCGATCCGGTAAACATCGGGCGTATGTGTACGCCCGTTTGCGTTAAGTACCAGGCTGCGGGGGCGTACACATACGCCCGATGTCGTTAAGGGGTTAAAAAAAAATGTCAGCCAGTCAATTATCCAATGTAATGAAACCCAACTTATATAACACAGTAGGAGTGCAGTGCCAGCACTGATTATGTAATGCACACATTCAGTTCAGCAATGAAACCAAATTTGTTTAACACAATGTGGAAGTGTGGAGTGAGAGCACTGATTATGCATTCACAGATCCCAGTAAATTGGTATAACTCAGTAGGAGGTTACAATGCCTATTGGCAAGTGAGTGAATAATATGGACTGTGTCTTCACTGGTCCTAGTGAATTCCTACAGGCCCCCAGTTACTAGGTAAACTGGACACTTGGTTGGCAGCTACAACAAACAATCACCCACAATAAGCCCTCTTATCCTCTCCTCTCTGTCCTTATATCGCTCTGTTAGTCTCTCCCTGCTCTGCTCTAACTGCCTGCAGCCATCCTGCTCTCTCCCGCACATACAGCCGACTGGCCACCTTGGAAAACAAACCACCTTATATAGAGGGTGAGGGCGAGGTGTTGACATCACAGAGGGGCCTGCAGCTGAATGGACGGGTGCTAGGGATTATGGTTAATTCCTTTCTCTCACCCATTGACGCTCCAAACAGCATGTGCAGCTGCCATTTTGTTTTGTTTTTTTGCGAATTTCCTTAATAAATTGATTGGAATTCACTTTGCATAATTCTCTAATTCTCTCGTCTCTAATTTCACTAATTACTATTGTCAGCGATTGGTCTGCTCTGTTGGGGCTGCTCTCTGTAAATTGCACCTTCAGTTGCACAGTAAACACAGTCCTGTGTTTACTGTGCAACTTAGTAATGAGGAGCAGTGGGAAAGAAAGCTAAGGGGGCGGGTATGTGAAGGGACCAATCGGGGAGAAGCACTGCATGATGGGAAACGTAGTTTTCTGGCTGGTGCCATCTTGGATAAAGAATGGCTTTTAGAAAAGCTTGTAACTCAGGAATGGTGGCAAAACTGGTAACACAGAAAAATGGCTCAAAATACTCAGGGGGACTTCAGGAATACCCCTCTAGGCTGGGTTCACACTATGTATATTTGAGGCTGTATTTGTGAGGCTGTATAGCAACCAAAACCAGGAGTGGATTGAAAACACAGAAAGGCTCTGTTCACATAATGTTGTAATTGAGTGGATGGCCATCATTTAATGGCAATATTTGCTGTTATTTTAAAACAACGGCTGTGGTATTGAAATAATGGCCGTTATTTACTGTTATATGGCGGCCATCCACTCAATTTCAACATTGTGTGAACAGATCCTTTCTGTGTTTTCAATCCACTCCTGGTTTTGGTTGCTATGAGGACCTGACATGAGGACCAAATACTGCCTGAAATATACATAGTGTGAACCCAGCCCCCGGGTGCGTTCACACATACAGGATCCACAGCAAATTTGATGCTGTGATGATTCAGTTATTTAGTCAAATCTGCTGCTAATCCTGTACGTGTGAAACTTCCCTTAAAGGAGAAGTCCAGCAAAATTTTTTATTAAAGCATTGTATTGCCCCCCACAAGTTATACAAATTACCAATATACACTTATTACGGGAATTGCACATAAAGAGCTTTTTCCCTGCACTTTCTACTGCATCAAGGCTTTACTGGATAAAATGGTGATGTCACGACCCGACTCCCAGAGCTGTGCGGGCTGTGGCTGCTGGACAGGATGATGGCAGAGGGATGCTCAGTGTCCCTCCAGTGCCCTGTGTCCCACAGTGTCCCTTTGTCATCAGCAGCCAGCAGCCACAGCCCGCACAGCTCTGGGAGTCGGGTCGTGACATCAACATTTTATCCAGGAAGTGAAGCCTTGATGCAGTAGTAAGTGCAGGGAAAAAAAAACACTTTATAAGCATTTCCTGTAATAAGTGTATATTGGTGATTTGTATAACTTTTGGGGTCCAATACAATACTTTAATAAAAATTTTCGCTGGACTTCTCCTTCAAGAAATCCCAACCACCAGTGATACATTACAGCCATAGGGGACTTTATTGGAAATATTGAAAAGTTTTCAGTATTACCATACACAGCATGTGTTTTGATTTGTAAAGATGGTGGCTTTCATGTTGGCAATAGGCTAGGTTAAAATACAACCATTTATTTAAACAAGGGAAATCGAGCCTGTGGCCCTCCAGCTGTTGTAAAGCTACAATTTCCATCATGTCTGGATATACATGATAGAAATTGTAGCTTTGCAACTGCTGAAAGGCCACAGGTTCACGTTGCCTAATCTTTTTTTTTATCATATAATCTTTTTACTTACACTTTTCGGTATTACATATATTCAAATCATTTGTACAATAATTGCGTGCATTCAAATTACATACATTTGTGTAATAATATAGTTTATATGATTTACAATGCCAAACAATGTAAATTAAAAGATTGTGTAGCAATCAGCCTTTTTTTTATATCATCTTAAAACAGCAAAACAACCTGTTGCCTAATCTAATTCCTAACAGTGATGATATTAGTCATTAAAGGGGTTATCCGGTTAGGTGAAATCCATGTTAAATCATCCCCCTCATAAATGTCATTAGCTTTTGTCTCCTTCCCTCAGTTTTTAACTGCTGCTTTCTGCTAAAGACATAAAAATCATCTCTGCTTTCTGAAGGAAGGAGACAGAAAATGTAAAAACATGTATGGAATGAAGTGTTAGTCTCCAGGAGGGGGTGATTCAACATATATTTTACCTAACTGGATAACCCCTTTAAAGGAAACACACCAGACAGAGATAATACTCTGTATTTTACCTAGTGCAGGATCAGAGGTCAAATCACAGGGATCATTCTCTGTGGTGTCATACACCACCTCCTTCTCTAAACCCCTCTGGCAACTCTGATATGGGTGTTCCCTTTAAGAATTTTACATTTAATAGGGTGGCTCCTGACTTTGTATCTCCCCAGCTCCAGACCCTAAGTTTGAAACTCTGATGTCTAATGTGTAACACAACACTTAAGAAGCAATAATCACATCTGATATGTCTGATATTTTATAATTGATCCACACCCAAATGTAACCAATATTAGATATGCTATGATGCTTATATTGAATGGTCTGATGACCTATAATCTTTGCAGCACATTGCAGCAGGGAGTGTGTACACGGCCGATGTGAAGCACCGAATCAGTGCCAATGTGAACCAAACTGGCGAGGAAAAGATTGCTCTAGTGGTAAGCTACGTTTGTTAATTTAAAGAAATTTAAAGGGCCTGTTGTGACTACCAGGTGGCTGATGTATATGTGCCATATATTTAGGTCAATATATCTAGCTATTATAGTGGAAGCAATAGATGTCATTCTGTGTATTAGATGCCAAACTGTGCTTATTCTATTTCCTTTATCCCCAAAAGTGTACTGTGTTACCCTTTATATGTTCTCAGTTAGTTGTGGACTGAAGCCATGGCCTGGGAAAGACATCCCCCACTGAATATTCCCAGGCAGAAATTTCCCTTAGGATTTTTTTCCTCCTTTTTTTTATTAGAGAATTTGAGGTTTTGACAGAATAAATAATTCTATTTTCATAATTCGAAGCATCTGATGTTCTAGTGTATTATGGGAAGTAAAAATATCTGTCCCCATACTGGTAAATAAACCACAGTCAAATGTCAAATGCTGTTGATGGGATTTTAGCAACTAGAACAAGGGCAAAATGTGGAGAAAATGATAACAACAATCTATCCATCTATATATTAAATCTATCATATAACTTTCATAAGTTATATCATGTTTCCTCCATTCAAACATTTAGTTAGAAAAATTCAGCCAGTGTTTGATAACTGTTAAAAACGTATTCCTTCAAAAGTTTCATATCAAAAAATTACAAGTCCATATCAGCAAATTCCAGGGTCCACATGACAATGAACACAATGTACAGATAATAAAACTCCCTCAAACACATTTCTGGTCAAATGGTCATCTTAGTCATGACTAGAACGAAAGAGAAAGCATAGCAGTGGAAACAGGCGTCTTCACCTACTGTACTTCCCACAATGATAAATCCCTTACTGCTTAATATAACACACAGATAATATGTTGTTTGATATCAAATTGGTGCATGATTAAAAGGTGCATACACATATTCAATGTATACAGTAAACAAATGTGGCACTAATTCACCTTGTGTCCAGGGACAGTCAGACCTAGCAACTTATGTGAAGGACAGAAAGCGGATGGTGCACAATCCTGAAAGAGAGGCGACAGTACGATTCATACACTTAGGTTATGTTCACACTGAGTAATATAGGCAGAATTCAGTGGCAGAGCTCTCTGCCGTGGAATCCCGTCTGCCTCAGTGTCTCTATGAAATGGTTCACATGCCTCCACTCTCGCTGCTCTCCGCTCAAAGAATTGACATGTCACTTCTTTGAGCGGAGAGCGATGGAAGCGGAGGCGCGCAAGCCATCCCATAGAGACTCTGTGTGACACTGAGGCAGGTGGAATTCCACGGTGGAGAGCTCTGCTGCAGAATTCCACCTATGTTACATACCCTTAAGAGGTAAAGGAAATGCAGCACTCACCTTGCAGCTTTTTTCAGGCTTTACTGCAGGTTACAAAACCATAGTTGGAGCATTTCCTTTACCTCTTCAGTGCATGAATTGTGACCATACATATTACCACCATACTGTTACTGACCAAAATTCAGTATACTAAGAAGAGTAATAGCAACATTACCAAGGGACAAATATTACCACCACATAATAACTATTACCGCCACTCTGCTACTGGATAAAATCCACTGTACAAAGATCACTATCCCCTCAATAGCAGATGGCCCCCTATCTGTGGAACATCCATCCATATAGTACATGACATGTGCAGCCCCTCATAATAGTTGTGCCCCTTGTGCAGCCCCTCTAGAGAAGATTACCCTCCTCTGTTTAGTTTCCATGTAGTAGACAGGCAGAGTGTTAAATATGCTGCCTGTACTAGGGGTCCTGGCTACATTTACTCCGTCAACTGCATGTACATCTTAAAGACTCGCACACACAAGTGAATAATGTGTTCAGCTGGTACAGGTGTCCTGGGTCAGCCCTGCAGCAGAGCTAACAAAGCAGTCGAGGACCAACGAAGGATCCTCTGGTGGGCCAGTCTGTCACTAAAAATGTGTATGCAATGTAGAGTCATTAACAGTTTGCTGTTTTCCCAGTCAGTAGTTTGGCTTTGGTCAGTCTAGTTATCATAATTGGGGAACATCTTTTGTTCATATATGTATATGGGGAATATTTTTGGTTATTTAACCCCTAGACGACCCAGGGCGTATAGTTACGCCATGGAAGTCTGTCCCCAGACGACCTAGGGCGTAACTGTACACCCTGGGTGTTTCTCCCCCTGTCACTTGTGTGACTACGGGGGTCCCGATCGGTAAAACGGGCCGCCGGAGGTCTCTCACCTGCCTCCGTGCGGTCCGATCGGCGATCTGCTACACTAAGCCTGCACAGGCAGGCTCAATGAGCAGATCGCCGATAACACTGATCAATGCTATGCCTATGGCATAGCATTCATCAGAGTAGAAATTAAACTAATCTATGTAAAAGTCCCCCAAAGGGACTTCAAATGTGTAAAAAAAAAAAAAAGTTAAAAACACTAACACACTACCCCAAAACCCCTCCCCCAATAAAAGTTGAAATCACCCCCCTTTCCCATTATATAAATAAAACATATAAAAATAAATAAACAAATAAACATATAATATACCGTAGAGTGCGTAATTGTCCGATCTATTAAATATAACAAGTGTCATTGCGAACGGTAAACGGCGTACACGAAAAGAGGGAAAAAAGTGCGCGGATTACCGATTTTATGTTACATTATATATAAAAAAATTTTTATAAAAAGTGATCAAAACGTCCGATCTTCACAAATATGGTATTAATAAAAACTAGAGATCATGGCGGAAAAAATGACACCCCATACAGCCCCGTAGGTGAAAAAATAAAACCGTTATAAGCGTCACAATAGGCCCATTTTATTTATAATTAATTGCCAAAAAAAAGGATTTCATTTAAAAAAAATATATAACATTAGAGAATCTCCGTAAACCTGCATATGGTTGTGTTCGGGCTGACCTATAGAGTAATAGTATCATGTCGCTTTTACCATATAGTGCATTACGTTGACACAGGAACCCCCCAAACGTTACCATATTGCATTCTTTTTTGCGATTTCACCAATTTATATCTTCATAAATAATATATTTGGAATTCCATCATACATGTTATGGTAAAATGAATGACGCCATTACAAAGTACAACTATTCCTGTAACAAATAAGCCATTACATGGCCTTGTAGATAAAAAACTGAAAGTGCTAGAGCTCTTAGAAGGGGAGGACGGAAAAACGGAAACACTAAGATCAAAATTTGCGTGGTCCACTGGGTCATTTTGGGCCTGGTCCTCAAAGGGTTAACATGCTTTGAATGGGGCCTGTCTAGGCGATTATGAATTACATGGATGACTATGCATATGTTGTGGTATTCACCCATTCATTATATACCCTTATTATAATTCCAGCCTGTGAACCTCATTTATGGGGACCAAAATGCAACAATACCTGTAATTGCCAGAACAATGGGGTATGTGACCCTGTTTCAGGATCCTGCATTTGCCCTCCAGGATACAAGGACTCATTCTGTGAAAAGCCATGCGATCCTGGCACCTATGGATTAAATTGCCTACTTGATTGCCAGTGTATGAACGGCGCCAATTGTGAACCTCAAAATGGAACATGTATATGTCCAGAAGGATTTACAGGGCCATAGTAAGTATTTGTCTGCTATAGTACAACAATTCCCAGCACAACAGTTACCTATATTTTTTTTCCACACAAAAGGAAAGAAACTATGCTTCTGTTCTTTTTACAGCTGTGAGATCAGATGCAAAGAAGTTCAACCTTCAAAGTACCAATGTCCAGAATTTTGCCCATGCCAGAGTGGAGGCATCTGTAACCAAAGCACTGGGGATTGCAGCTGTCCGCCAGGATGGATGGTGAGACCTTGTGATCAGTATTGCCAGCCATGATCAGAGAAAAAAGCCAGCGTCGAGGGCCCCAGTTACGAGATGCAGTGCCCTCACATAGAGCAAGCCGAAGTGTTCTCATATACAGTAGATTGAGCCAGATCGAGCTCCCATATAGTGCCAGTCAAGTAGCTTCAACATACAGTGGCAGCCATTGTGTCTTCAAAATAGGAACAGCCACAGGGCCACCATAATATAAACAGAAATGTTAGGACGGGGACTGGGAAGACAAATAGACAGTGCAGTCCCTGCCGATGACACCCGCCCCAGCTGTCCCTACCTGATTGCCACACTCTGCCCTAGGTGGCAGCGGACAACTTGGCGGCGTTCCCTCACCTGCGGTAAAGTGAGGCACACAAAACAAGACAAGACTAATACACACAATAAAGGGGTAGTCAGTAGTCCAAGTCAGCAACATTCTGTATACTCAGGTACAAAATCAGAGTCCAAAAGAATAGTCGAGGTCCAAAAGCCAGAGGTCAGGAAAACAGGATAAACAGGTCAGAGGAATGCTCTAGTGTTGCTCTAGTGTTACTCTAGTGTTACTAGGCTCTTTCACAGGCAAGGAACTTGTGGCAAGTGATTGTACTTATAGGACTAGAAGTCCCAGCCCAGATACTGACATCTGACTGGAAGAGTCAGCTGTCAGTTAAATCACTGAGATCACAAACACCTAGTGCTGATCTGCAGAGGGAGTGCAGCCATGGACTCTCCTACATCCAGGAATAGCAGAGAAGAGAAAAAAAAAATCAAAAGCAGCCTGACTGCTTTGGACGCCGTGCTGAACGCACGGTTCGAGTCCTAACAGAACCCCCTCCTTTGAGGAGGGGCCTCCGGACCCTCACGAGGACCTCCAGGCTTAGTAGGGAATGTTAAACAAAATTTCCTAAGTAAGTCAGGGGCATGGAGATCTCGTGCAGTCACCCAAGTACGCTCCTCGGGGCCATAACCCTTCCAGTGGACCAGATATTGGACAGAGTTGCGCATCCTCCTAGAGTCTAGGATGCGCTCGATCTCAAACTCGATTTCTCCTTGGACAACCACTGGAGGGGGAAGGAGAGCAAGCAACCGCTGGAGGAGTGTATTTTTTTAGCAGACTTTTGTGAAAGACTGGATGTACCCTCAGCGAGCGTGGCAATTGTAACTTGTACGAGACGGGATTGAGCACTTCAACAATGGGAAAGGGTCCGATAAATCTGGGGGCCACTTAGCAGATGGTACCCGGAGATGCAGATTTTAGTAGAAAGCCATACACTCTCTCCCACAACATAGTCAGGCCCGGGACGGCGCTTACAATTGGCAAACAATGTGTGTTGTTTTTGTGAGGCAGTTAGAGTCGCCAGACTCTCTGCCCACACTGTGCACAGTTTTTGTGTCAAGTCTTTAACAGATGGAAAGTGTGTTTCAGAATTTGGTAATGCGGAAAATCTAGGGTGGAAAGCATAATTACAGAAGAATGGTGTTTGTTGAGTAGAGGCATTGACATGATTATTAAAGGCGAATTCTGCCATGGGCAGATACTCGGACCACTTGTACTGATTGTCAGATACATAACATCTCAAATATTGAATCACAGATTGGTTCATGCGCTCCGTCTGACCATTGGTCTCGGATGAACACCGACGAATGTGACAAGGAAATACCTAGATGATCACAGAATGCCCTCCAGAATCTAGATACGAACTGCACACCACGGTCAGATACTATGTTGGTGGGTATACCATGTAGTCGAAGGACGTGACGCGTAAACAATTTAGCTAGAGTTTTGGCATTAGGAAGTTTCTTTAAAGCCACCAAGTGACACATTTTGCTAAAACGGTGCCCAACAACCCAGAGTACCGTCTTCCCCTGTGAAGGAGGAAGATCAGTAATGAAATCCATCAAGAGATGGGACCAAGGACGAGCAGGCAATGGCATGGGTTGCAATAATCCTTTTGGCAGAGACCTTGGGGTTTGTAACGCCCGGAGTAGTGGATCCACTGGACCGGCACCAGCGATGGCACAAACCTCACCAGGGAGCGGAGTCTAAGGGGCCGCTGGTTTTCACCAGAGCCCGCCGCAAGGCGGGATGGACTTGCTGCGGCAGGCGACCCCCAGGTCGCTACCCCTGGCTTGGTTGCTGGTGTCGGCAGGCGAGGCGTGGCAGGAGATGGCACAGGCAATAGTCTGCAGATGAGAGAGCACGTGACAGGCTGGACACGGGAACAGGT
Organism: Dendropsophus ebraccatus; assembly: GCF_027789765.1. Lineage (NCBI taxonomy): Eukaryota > Metazoa > Chordata > Amphibia > Anura > Hylidae > Dendropsophus > Dendropsophus ebraccatus. The sequence continues at coordinate 15,385 of NW_027210456.1, read as the reverse complement.
GGAGTGACAGGGGAACAGGAACCAGGAACGGGTACTTGGGACCAGGTAACGGACAGGACTCAGGAACAGGGACTTGGGACCAGGTAACGGACAGGACACAGGAACAACAGGGAGCTGGGCCAAACGCTATGGGAAGCATGTAGAGGCTCCAACACAGGGGACAGGGCATGCTGGGATTTATAGGGGAGTGATTGGGTGCAACTACCAATTAGGAGCGCACTGCCCCTTTAAATCTGAGACAGCCGGCGCGCGCGCGCGCCCTAGGAGGCGGGGGACGCGCGCGCCGGCCGGCACAGCGAGAGACAGGAGCGTGGAGAGGTGAGGCGCCCCCCGGGGCCGAACGTGTAGCAGCGCCGGGTCCCTGCACAGGGACCCCGGCAGCTGCATGAGATGGAGGGAGGGTCGCGGCGGCGGCCCGGAGCACGGGACGCCGCCGCGGCCGTGACAGTACCCCCCCCCTTTGGCCTCCCCCTCTTTCTAACCTGCAGGAACCTCTTGATGAGATCTTGGTCCAGGATGTTAGCCTCGGGTTCCCAGGACCTCTCCTCAGGACCAAATCCTTTCCAATCCACCAGGAAGAACCTTCTCCCTCTGACAGTCTTCATGGCCAGAATGTCTTTAACAGCGTAGACGTCGTCAGAGACGGCCTTGAGGAGCAGAGAACGAAGACTTATCTGAGAACCGGTTCAGAACCACTGGTTTTAATAGGGAAACATGGAAGGAGTTCGGAATCCGCATAGTGGGGGGTAGGCGGAGCTTGTAGGTGACAGGGTTGATGCGTCTTAGCACCGAGAAAGGACCGAGGAATCGAGGACCCAACTTGTAGCTGGGAATCTTGAGTCGGACATATTTGGCCTGAGAGCCAGACTTTGTCACCTGGGAGAAAATTTGTGGCAGGTCTCCTCCTCTTATCAGCCTGATCCTTCATGCGTTTAGAGGCTTTGAGTAATGACTGTCGAGTTTGTTTCCCAGATTGATTGCAGGTCAGATAACAACTCCTCCACGGCTGGGACCTCGGAGGATGGAGAGAGAGGCAGAGGAGGACGAGGATGATGCCCGTAGACAACATAGAAAGGAGACTTGCCTGTGGAAGTCGAGTCCAGATGATTATATGAGAATTCTGCCCATGGGAGTAGATCGGCCCAGTTGTCTTGGCGGCTGGAAACAAAATGGCGTAGGTAGTTACCCAGAATCTGATTGACTCTCTCCACTTGCCCGTTAGTCTGAGGATGATAGGCCGAAGAGAAGTCTAGCTTCACTTGGAGTTGCGAGCAGAGGGCACGCCAAAACTTAGAGACAAATTGAGAGCCTCGGTCGGACACAATGTGAAGAGGAAGTCCCATGCAGGCGGAAGATGTGTCGGAAGAACAACTGAGCCAGACGAGGAGCAGAGGGCAGACCAGGAAGGGCACGAAGTGAGCCATTTTGGAGAAGCGGTCCGTCACCACCCAAATGACTGTATTGCCCGCAGATGGAGGTAGGTCTGTGATAAAATCCATCCCAATGTGGTGCCAGGGATGGTCCGGGACTGGCAAGGGCAAAAGTAGGCCGGCAGGTTCTTTGACGGGGAGACTTATTCCTGGCACAAACTGCACAGGAAGCCACAAAATCCTTGACATCCTGGAGGAGATTGGGCCACAGTAGTGACGGGAGATCAATTGCCCGGTCTTTTGGGTTCCTGGATGCCCGGCTACCAAGGAGGAATGCCCCCACCTCAAGATGCGTTTACGGAGTGCGGGGCGCACATTAAGTCTTCCCGGGAGGCAGTCTCTGCAGAGCAGAAGTGGCAACTGGTACTAGGCGGTCGGGAGGTATTATGTGACGAGGAGATTCCTCTTGCCCCATGACATCGGATGCTCGGGATAATGCATCGGCCTTTAGGTTCTTCTCGGCTGGACGGAAGTGGATGGTATAGTTGAACCGAGGAAAAGAAGAGGGACCACCGAGCCTGCCTGGGATTGAGGCGTTGAGCCGATTGGAGGTAGAGGAGGTTCTTGTGGTCCGTGTAAATGTTAACAGGGTGTTTAGCCCCCTCTAGTAGATGACGCCACTCCTCCAGTGCCAACTTAATGGCCAGGGTTTGCGGTCCCCAATGGTATAGTTCCTCTCGGCAGGGGAGAAAGTCTTGGAAAAGAACCCGCAGGTTCTGGTCTTGCTGATGTGTCCCTTTGCGAGAGAATGGCTCCTGCGCCCACAGAAGAAGCATCAACCTCGAGAGAGAAAACGGCCTGGAGACATCCGGGCGGGACTAGAGCAGGAGCAGAGGCAAAGGCAGACTTGAGGCTATTGAAGGCTTGTTCGGCCTCTGGAGGCCAAAGTCTGGGGTCCGCCTTCTTTTTAGTGAGAGCCACAATGGGTGCGACCAGGGTAGAGAAGTGAGGGATGAATTGCCGGGTAATAGTTGGCGAAGCCCAGGAAACGTTGGATAGCTCTAAGTCCACAGGGCGTGGCCATTGAAGGACAGCTGCGAGCTTGGCTGGATCCATTTGTAGGGCCCTGATCGGAGATGATATAGCCAAGAAATGGAAGCTGCGCTGATGGAAAACACACTTCTCAAGCTTGGCATATAGATGATTGGCCCGTAGTCTTCGTAGAACCTGACGCACTTGTGCCACATGAGTCTGCGGGTACGGGAGAAGACCAAAATGTCATCCAAATAGACAATGACGCAGACATAGAGGAGGTCTCGGAAGATATCGTTCACGAATTCCTGGAAGACGCTGGGGCATTGCATAGGCCGAATGGCATGACCAGATATTCGTAGTGCCCATCCCTGGTGTTGAAAGCGGTCTTCCATTCGTCTCCTTTACGAATTCGGACAAGTTATACGCCCCTGAGATCCGCTTGGAGAAGATCTTAGCTCCACGAAGACGGTCGAATAATTCCGGAATAAGCGGAAGAGGATAGCGGTTCTTAACAGTCACTTATTTAAAGCCCCGATAGTCTATGCATGGGCGGAGGGAACCGTCCTTCTTCTGAACAAAGAAAAATCCGGCGCCAGCTGGAGACGTGGATTTACGGATGAAGCCCTTTTGTAAGTTCTCCTGGATGTAGGAGGACACACAGTCTCGGGCACAGAGAGAGGGTATACTCGACCACGTGGAGGAGAAGCCCCTGGAAGGAGGTCTATAGGGCAATCATAGGCCCGATGGGGTGGTAGTGAGTCTGCCTCCTTGGCCGAGAAAACATCGACAAAGTCTTGGTAGTCCTCGGTAGCCCGGATAGAGGCTGACATAAGCAGGGACCTTGTAGAGCACTTGGGTTGAGGAGATCTCAGACACGGTTAAGACAGTCCTGACCCCAGCTGAGAACCTCCCAGTTCTCCAGTCCAGCTTAGGGGTATGGAATTGCAGCCAAGGAAGACCAGCAGGAGGTTGGAAGAGGAGTGGCGCAAGACATAGAAGGAGATCTTCTCCTGATGTAACGCGCCCACCTGGAGGACTAGGGGTTGCCGTCTGGCGTACACAGCTTCGGAAAGAATCTCCCCCGTAACCGAAGAGATAGACCGGGGTTGGGCAAGCTGGATAACGGGTAGCCGCCATCTTTGGACCAACGAAGCAGAGATGAAACTGCAGCAGAGCCAGAGTCGATGAGGGCAGTAGACTGAAAACTTGCCCTGAGGGTGTCTGGATAGAGACGGGCATAGTCAACCTTGGAGAGGTGGCATTCACACCCTAGGGAGGCCTCTCCCACCGGACCTAGGTGGGAGCGTTTCCCGGACGCTGAGGGCGTTGGGGACATCTCTGCCGATAGTGATCCGCGACCACGCAATAGAGGCAGAAATTTGGGCCAGTCGACGGTTCCTCATCAGTCGTCAGGCCGAGCCCGTTCCACCTGCATAGGAAACTCTGGAGGCCTGGACATGGGAGCCACGGGATTCTGGACACACGGTGCCAGCCGGGGGATGGCGACGGGGCAGACTCAGACGCCGTCCTTGCCGGACCTCCTCCTCTCTCTCGGCGAACCTGGTGTAGATCTCGGTAGCTAGTAGGATAAGTTCGTTCAGGGAGGTAGGCAGGTCCCGGGCAGCGAGCACATCTTCACTTGACTGGAACAGGCCCTTTTTAAAGGTGGCAATCAGAGCGGCTCATTCCAGTCTAGCTCCGCAGCCAGGGTGCGGAACCGGATGGCGTAGTCACCAACGGAGGAAGTACCTTGGGATAGAATGAGAAGAGCAGTCTCAGCTGAAGACGCACGGACAGGTTCCTCAAAGACAGAGCGGAACTCGTCCAAGAAGATTCGGAAATTGGCAGCAACCGGATCATTACGGTCCATAGTGGTGTGGCCCAGGCCAGAGCTCGACCTTCCAATAGGCTGATAATGAAAGCCACTTTAGAGCGCTCGGTGGCAAACTGACTGCTTAAAAGTTCGATGATACATAGTGCACTGGGTCAGGAATCCTCTGCACAAACTTGGGTCACCTCCATATTTACTTGGAGAGCCAGTCGTAGTTTTGAAGAGGTTGCGGGGGTGATGACTGCTGAGCTGTGGTATGCTGTGTACGGCTGCAGTCAGTGTTGGATCAGCTGTGACTGTTGCTGGATCTGTTGAGCTGTAGGGCGACCACTCGGGCTACCTCACGGAATCAGGCACCTCGACGGGATCCATGGTGGGAGCCTACTGTAACGCCGGAGTAGTGGATCCACTGGACCGGCACCAGCGATGGCACAAACCTCACCAGGGAGCGGAGTCTAAGGGGCCGCTGGTTTTCACCAGAGCCCGCCGCAAGGCGGGATGGACTTGCTGCGGCAGGCGACCCCCAGGTCGCTACCCTGGCTTGGTTGCTGGTGTCGGCAGGCGAGGCGTGGCAGGAGATGGACAAAGGCAATAGTCTGCAGTGAGAGAGCACGTGACAGGCTGACACGGGAACAGGTGGAGTGACAGGGGAACAGGAACCAGGAACGGGTACTTGGGACCAGGTAACGGACAGGACTCAGGAAACAGGGACTTGGGACCAGGTAACGGACAGGACACCGGAACAACAGGGAGCTGGGCCAAACGCTATGGGAAGCATGTAGAGGCTCCAACACAGGGGACAGGGCATGCTGGGATTTATAGGGGAGTGATTGGGTGCAAAAACCAATTAGGAGCGCACGAGCCCTTTAAATCTGAGACAGCCGGCGCTGAGCGCGCGCCCTAGGAGAGGCGGGGACGCGCGCGCGGCGGCACAGCGAGAGAGAAGGAGCGTGGAGAGGTGAGGCGCCCCCGGGGCCCCGAACGTGTAGCAGCGCCGGGTCCCTGCACAGGGGACCACGGCAGCTGCATGAGATGGGGGAGGGTCGCGGCGGCGGCCCGGAGCACGGGACGCCGCCGCGGCCGTGACAGGGTTTGGGTCGAGCACATATCTCACAAGACTTGACAGTTCTCTTTACAACTTTCTGCATGATGGCCACCAAACACGAACGGACAGTAAACAACCTGTGCGGCAATACCAGGATGACCCGCTAGACTCGATCATGCACCCTCTTCAGAATGCTAACCTCAGATTCCAGGGCACAAATAACCTGTCCGTAGGGACATCTGGTGGTGCGTCCCCCTGGGAACTCAGGATAATTAGTTAGATCAACGTATGTATTCGCGCATCGACTCTGTTCTGGGGGGGGGGGACAGTTGAAAATGCGGCCTTTAGGAACTGGCCCCAGACACCAGATCGATAGCGCAGTCATACGGACGGTGAGGAGGCAAGGGAGTCAGCAATGGCCTCTTTAAAAACGTCAGCATAATCGGAAATGAAATGGGTAGATAGCAGCCTCTCCGACTGAAACCCAAAACAGGAAACTACCTGAGTCAAAGGGAACCACAAGAGCTACCCCACTATCAGCTCTGTTGTCTCCAATTGAACACGGGTGTGCTGACATAACCAAGGTAACCCTAATTGATATCGGCAGCCAATTATCTAAAACAAAAAATGACACACTTCTCTGGTGGAGGCACCCAACCTGCATAGAGACCTCTGGAGTGCAACACGTCATGCTCCGCCTCTCAAGGGGGCAGAATCGCTCACCACAGTGAATGGGACAACATAGGGGCACCAACTCCAGGCTAAGACTCAGCCACCGAAGCACGAACAAAACTCAGGGTGGCACCTGATCCACCATTGCTGTGCAGGAAAGAACTACCATATTTGACACCAGGGTAACAGACACAGAAACTTGTCAAACTTTTTTAGAGGTACCTGGTGCTGAGGAGACCCTCTGGACCACCCAGGCACTGGCGGTTTCCCGACTTTAGGGATGGCTTTGATGGACACATCTTCAGAAGGTGACCTGCCTTCCAAGCAGATTGAGTGCTCATCTGTACGCCTTCTAGCTGAGGTGTTACCCAGACCATGGGCTCATCGGGAAACCCGGAAGCAGACGATTCTGTCACATTGGAAAAGGGAATTTGGGGACTGGCTGGACCTTGGTCGGCTTGAAGCGCCCCATTTTTTCCTGTTTCCTTTCCCTAGTCTGCGGTCAATAGTCATGGCTAGTGTCATGTAGACATAAGGGAGTCGGGAGTGGGATGGCTAAACCATAATGTCCTTTATAGCATCAGACAGACCTGACGAAATAAAGTTTTTAGTGGGGAGTCCTGCCATCCAGTCAGGGTACACCATTGCCGGAACTCCGCACAATATTTTTGCGGTGCGACGGCCCTGCTTGATGGATAGGAGATGGCACTCCGCCACTGCACCCGGTTTGGATCATTATAAATCTGGCCAAGGGAAGTGAAAAACGTCTCCACCGATTTCATTCAGGAGCGTCTGAAGGAAGGGCCAAGGCCCAATCTGCGGGGACCTGGAGAAGGGAGACTATCAGGGCAACCTTTCACCCATCGGAAACAAAGGGTTAAACCAAAAATATAAATAGCAGGATTCTCTGAAGTCAGTATTGTCAGTGTGTCCTGAAGTGTCTGGTAACAGGCTTTGGTTTATGTCTTACCACTTGAACAGGTGCTGTTACTGGGGTCTGAGTCTCTGCTGGCCCTCTAATTGGGTAGTCAACGCTTCGAGGCGGTCGGCGACAGCCGAAGTATCGGTACTCATGCCGCTCACTTGGTTACTGCGGTTTTTGGGCTGTGAAAATGTTAGGACGGGGAACTGGGAGACAAATAGACAGTGCAGTCCCTGCCGATGACACCCGCCCCAGCTGTCCATACATGATTGCCACACTCTGCCCTAGGCGGCAGCGGACAACTTGGCGTTTCCCTCACCGCGGTAAAGTGAGGCACACAAGACAAGACTAATACACACAATAAAGGGGTAGTCAGTAGTCCAAGTCAGCAACGTTCTGTATACTCAGGTACAAAATCAGAGTCCAAAAGAATGTCGAGGTCCAAAAGCCAGAGGTCAGGAAAAACAGGATAAACAGGTCAGAGGAATGCTAGATCAAGATACACTAGTGTTACTAGGCTTTCCACAGGCAAGGAACTTGTGGCCAGTGATTGTATTTATAGGACTAGAAGTCCCAGACCAGCCAGATACTGACATCTGACTGGAAGAGTCAGCTGTCAGTTAAATCACTGAGATCAACAAACACCTAGTGCTGATCTGCAGAGGGAGTGCAGCGATGGACACTCCTACATCCAGGAATAGCAGAGAAAAAAAATAATCAAAGCAGCTGCCTGCTATGGACGCCGTGCTGAACGCACAGCTCGAGTCCTAACAAGAAAGTTCAGTGGTGTGCCAGTCACAATAGGGATCCTTGTGAACACATAGCACCAATGTAGCTCCTCCTGTGGTTTTCTTTACACATCTAACAGTGTGATACCACAGTAGTTTATGCATGATCATGAATGTTTATGGTGCCTCAGAAAATATGACCACAGTGTAATTTGTTTTCCCTACAGGGCCTATGTGTTCCATCCCAAGCCCCCCTGGATACTTTGGACTGGATGTAAACAAAATGCCCTTGTCACAATGGTGGACAGTGTGATCCAGATAGGGCAATGGTCACTGCTTCATGTGTTACACAGGGGAAGGGTAAGTGCCAATGGTCTGTTCAATTTATATTAATATTAATGTCAAGTAGTACGTTCCATATTATCCTGCTCTACATAAAGGGTCCACATTAGTGCTTAACACTGCCCTATGGCAGAATACAGCTAATATAATACTGTACAAAGTAAACATAATTTCACTGGAAGCCACAAAAGCCTGTTCTAAGACATCAGGACCAGGCCAATTAAAAATTTTAAGGGGAAACTATCAGCAGGTTAGACAAATGAAACTGCCCATTTGTCCCATGCACAGGAGACACAGAGGAGGCAGGTATGTATTCTAATTCCTTCTGGGTGCAGTTCCAAGGAAGTTAGTTGTGTGCACGCAGTACGTGAGATTATTAAAGCATTGGGGCAGCTGTTAGGAACTTGTCTGCCCCCATAGCGCTAATCTGGCCTACTGCAGCGGACCACTCATTCATTATCATTAGAAAGGGCGGGCCAGACGGGGCGGATCACGGCGCTATGGGGACGGACAGCTCTAATGGGTGCCCCAGTGCTCCAAAGGTCTCATCGGACCATCAGCTACATAAAAAAAAAACAGAAAGCGCACTATAGTGTGGATCTTCAGTGGATCAGAGACAGGTGTTGTTCATTAAATGGAATTAACCTGGTTGGGTTGTGCTGAACTAGGCACAACTCTATGAAGCGTTTGTATTGAGCAGAAGTTTGAGCTTGATAAAGATGCCAGATCAGAGTTTAAACGCATTGCTCTTTTCTACTGTACATTTTATCAGAGTGTGCAATAAAGTGGTGGCTTTTATCGCAATTAAGAGTCCCTATTCCTGCGCCAAGGCTGAAAAGTTGATCCAATTGGTGGATGTAAGTGGGTATCTCACGGACCATGGAGCACATGACTAACTGCACCAGAACAGCACAGTGTAGGAAGGTATGAGAAATAACTTCCTCCTCGGCATCTCATGTACAAATAGGCACATATCAGCAGGTTGGATTTGTCTAACCTGCTGATAGTTCCGCTTAAAAACTTTCATTTTTCTTCTTGTATTCTTAGGCCTTTGTTTCAAGTTCTAGGCAAATCAATAAATACGGTCAAACGTGCTGCTGAGTAAGGACCTCCTCCGCATCATCATTCATTATGTCAGTCAAATTGTGAATTTACAGTACCAGAAAAGTGAAAGCTCTTCCCTAGGAGGTGTACCCCGAGTTCAAAGGCAGCGACTCACAAGCCATTGCCAAGCTAGTACTTCACTAGTACTGTAAATTCAACTCATCAATAATACCAGGAGCTCAAAAACTGTTTAATCTGCGTTGCTACTGTGCTGACACACGCATGGTTGTGTCAGTACTGTAGTGCGAGTATTTTAACTGATCTTACTAAAATCCCTGCACCCATGTCCCATATCTATGGCGAATCTAAGGGTGCCATTTAACTGGGAGCTGGTATAGATTTTGCCCTCATTTACATCTGATTAGTTGCTTGACAGCATCCCCCCCATCAGATTAGAACGGCATACATCTGCAAAAAAAGCTGCACATTTTTGCAACAAAGCTGGTGATTTGTGGAAAAATCAGCTTTTTGCAAACTTACAACCAGATGATAAATCCCTAAACAGCAAGTACCAGAGATGTGTAATTTACTGTATTTAAAAAATCTCCACTCTTACTGTACTTATGAGCTGCTGTATGTCCCAGGAAGTTGTGATTCTTCACAGTCTGACACAGTGTCGCGGAACCTGCTGTGATTAAAATAAAAATGTAAAACACCAAAAACCAAAACACCAGACTGCCCTGAAAAAAGTCATATTACAAAATGTAACGTGGGTTTTCACAGCAAAAATCTGGCTGTTATCTAGTCAGGCGAAAACATACCCTACTCACTTAGAACAAAAACACGTTTGTAAAGTACTCTTTAACCCGACTGATGCATCCCACTATTATACTAGATATATATATATATTATACACACAAGTATTATACTATTTAACTGCCCCCTAGGTACAAGAATATACAAAACATTCTTTATGTGTAAGAATAAAGCTACATTTTACCCACTCTAAGGGGGACATGTAACAAGGCAAAACTGCGTACTTTTATTTATTCGCAAAAATGGCCATTTGCGAATAAAAATATTTGCAAATGCCCCTTTCCCCAAGTACGCGGGGGGGGGGGGGGGGGGGGGGGCGGCGGGGAGGGGGGGTGCCAGGGGGTGGAATGGGGGGCGCGGACTCGAGTCCGCTCAATGTATCATTTTTAACACTACAAGATACGCCGAAAACCTACTCCCCTTTCAGGTGGCGTAGCCGTTTTGTTGTGCGCACCGACGCGCCCGGGATTTATTAGAGGCAGTCCGCGTCTACATAAATCTCCGTAGCGCCGCAGATGCGGGGACATTTATAAGTCTGGAGTAAAAAAACACCAGACTTAATAAATGTTCCCATAAGGTCCATTTACACAGAAAGATTATCTGACAGATTACTGCCAAAGATTTGAAGCCAAAGAGGAATGGATTTGAAAAGTAGAGAAATCTCAGGCTTTCCTTATGACCTGATCTCTGTTTATAGTCTGTTTCTGACTTTGGCTTCAAATCTTTGGCAGATAATCGGTCAGATAATCTTTCTGTAATAATGGACTATAGTAAAGCCCATTTTATATAGGCTGATTATTGTTAACAAGCATTCTTAAAACAAGTGAGCTAAGATTCGCTAATGGGGTATATATTCAGCATAGGTTCTTTACAACATGTTACCAAGGTACCGGGCCTTGGTAAAGTAAGAGCCGATAATTCAGCGGTGTTACCTGTTTGTCGCCAGCTGATCCGGGAGGTTTACTGGAGTTGTCAGTGTTGGTTAGGCGACTATTACCCATGTCCAGGCACAGTTGTACAGCCTATATAGGCCAGCTAGTCAGCTGGATGGGGGGTGTGGCTGTACACAAGGGAAAGGTTTGTCTGCTGCGCTTCACACAGAAGTACCTGGTCTCATGCAAAGTTTGTGTTTGTTGCTATAGTGCTAGTGAGGGAACTAACACTGTTAGGTATGCTCGAACGAGCGGTTTTTTATTTACGTTTGTTATTTTGTTACCTGTTCCATTGCACTTCCCGCTGCCAATAAAACTACGGAGGTTACCGCCTTAGGATGGGTCACACTAAGTATTTTCAGTCAGTATTGTTTCCTCATATTGCAAACCAAAACCAGGAGTGGATGAAAACACCGAAAAGCTCGTTACACATGTTGAAATGAGTGGATGGCCGCCATGTAATGGCAATATTTGTGTTATTTAAACAACGAGCGTTTATTGAAATAATGGCCGTTATTTACTGTTATATGACGGCCATCCAATCAATTTAAACATTGTGGGGAAAAGAGATCTGTGTTTCAATCACTCCTTTTGTTTGTTGCATATGAGCGCAATACTGACTGTGTATTACATAGTGTGAAAGCCTGTGTCTGACAACATTGTCTGGTCTCTAATGAATTGGAAAACCTACATATATATATATAATATATATTATATAATTTAACAAATATAATGCTGCCCTACATTCAAAAATACTACTACAAAAAAATACTACACGATTGTTCCTAGAGGCAAATCATACAGTAACTGCCTAATCAGGCCGCTTTAACCAGAGGGCACATGGTGCACGGTGCACCGGGCCTACGGGTTAAAGGGGGCCCCCGAGAGCGACGGCCGTTGCTATGCGACCAATGCGGGCGCACAGGGTCGGCCACCAGCCTGTCAGGGGGAGCGCAATGGATGGGGTAATCTACTTACCCCTCCATGGCGCCCCCTGCAGGGCAACCCCGTTCCGCTGCTGCCCCGCCCGCTGCTGTGGGCGGCGCTTCAGCAGCAGCGACACTGACAGAGAGAGAGCCATTGGCTCCCTCCCTGGTCAGTCACTCTTGTGGCCGCACTTCCTGCGGTCACAAGAGGCCGCACTCACCCTCTAGCGCCCGACGTCACTTGAGCGTCGGCGCGAGGGTAAGGGGATGTGCAGCCTCTTGTGACTGCAGGAAGTGCGGCCAACAAGAGGGAAGAGAGAGGAACGCGTGGACCCAGGTGTAGAACAGTGTTGTTTTTTCAATGTTATATGGGAGGGGAGGTATATACTATTGGGGAGCACAGGGGGCTATATACTATGGGGGGGCACAGGGGGCTATATATATGTGGGGAGGACAGGGGGGCTCATATACTATGGGGAGACAGGGGGCTATATCCTATGGGGGAGCACAGGGGAGCTTTTATACTATGGGGAGCACAGGGAGCATATACTATTGGGAGCACAGGGGTCTAATACTATGGGGGAGCAAGGGGTCTATATACTATGGGGAGAGCAGACAGGGGCTATATACTTATGGCGAGATCACAGGGGGGCTATACACTATTGGAGAGCACAGGGGGCTATATACTATTGGGGGGGCAGCACAGGGGGGCTATATACTATGGGGGAGAGCACAGGGGGGCTATATACTATTGTGGGAGAGCATAGGGGTCTATATACTATTGGAGAGCACAGGGGGGCTATATACTATTGGGGGAGAGCACAGGGGGGCTATATACTATTGTGGGAGAGCACAGGGGGGCTATATACTATTGTAAGAGAGCCACAGGGGGGCTATATACTAATGGGGGAGCGCACAGGAGGGCTGTATCTAAAACGAGGAGCACATGAGGGGCTATATACTACAGGGACCCTTAAAACTATGGAGGCATAGAGGGGTGTAAATATGAGGAGTACAGCGGGGTGTAAACTACTATAGGGGTACAAGGGACTAACTACTGTATGTGTTGGAAGCTTGAAATATTTGTCTGGCAGATTCTGGAGAGAAGATGTACAGCCAGGGGAAGACTTCAAGTGGCCCAGGCTGGATGGAGAGAAAAAGAAAAGGGACAGGACTCTGATCAGAGGAAGACGCCCCGGTGAGTCACTGGATGTAACTGCACTCTGTTATAGGGTTGTAGTGTTCGGGGTCATGATTGTGCGCGGTATTATGTAATGGTATCATTGGTGATATCTTTCTGTTTTGTTAGTGCAGTTTTTATGTAATATGTAATCATGTATGGTGGAAATAGTGTTATAAAGTAACTCCTGTAGGTATGGGGCTTCTTGAGCAGTTGTGGGGGGCAAATCAGTACATTATACAATGTGCGAAAGGGAAGGGGGGGCCCACTCTTGAGGGCTGTGCATGCCCGGCCCACCAATGTATTAAAACGGCCCTGTGCTAATAATGCCAAACAGTTCTCATTCTTATAATAGACCATCACAATTAATACATAACAGTGCCAACTATTCCCATCCAAAACACAGTTCTATTCAGTGCCCCAAAATGCCACCGTACTGCATAATTACAATAAGTTATGCTTACACCACCATAAAATAAAGGTAAAATACGTCCTGTAATTTTAAGGTAAACTATGGATGTATTTTAAAGTAATAATGCATGCCTTGAAGTAATAGGATATGGCCAGCAGTGCAACCACTCTATAGAATAACGGCACTAATAAATTAGTTTACAAATAATGTCAATTAGTTACGATCTGATTTTGCAAAATATGGCTGTTTTTTTTCTTTTCATCTGTTCACACAATGTTCTATATTCACTCAAAATTATGGATGATTTTAGATTATTACTGAGCATAAACATAGACTAAAACAGAAACACCATAAGTAAGTACTGTACGCGGTAGGAGGGTACTAACTGTCAGTACTATAGTCTACCCTTGTGCAAAGTTCTTGGCAAGCTCAGCCAATCAGAGTTCAGATTGTTATTCCCTGTCCATTCGGGCAGTACTTATTCTTATACATGAGGCCATGTATATCCACATTGCGATTTCTATACTTTGCATTGTTATACAGTTTGTTTTTCAGATGCTTTGAGAAATTGCTGAAATTAGAAAAATATTTCTATTTATGCCAAATGGAAATTATGAAGCAACACCAGGGTCAGGGATCGACCGGGTTTGGCGCACACATTGTGACAATAAAATTGTGACCTCCCAGTTAGTTGTCAGACTCATTGTCAGCTTTGAGGCTACTGTACATTAGAGTCACTATTCACAAAGGCCAGGATCCTCAGTGATACGGGTAAAGTGTTTAAATTTACTGCTATAGATGGCGCCCAGATATGGCCCCAGTATACTCTCTCCTTTCCAAACAAGTCCTTGCTCGGGGTCTGGATTTGTGTGTTTTGCCAACAAGGAGAGGATGTCAGTAGAGATGAGCGACCCGAACTTCCGAACCGAGATTCGTTAGGAACTTTGCAAAAAAGGTTGGTTTGTGAACAAACAGAAGTGTGTACAAGAACAAGACGAAGTTGTACAAACCCGATCCAAAAAGGCGAGCTGCACATTGTACATTATTACATTAAAAGCACAGGTACAAGGGGGTAGCCATAACCCTTGCAGCTGGGCAATCGGGTGCAAGATTCCCCAGGACATCACAGTTTCTCCTTCGCTGTTATACAGTATAGGAGCAAATCAGTTCCTGTAACAGTAAATAAACACTGCTGCCTGGACGTTTTATAACAGGCACTTGATGTAACCTGGCAGGTGCTTGCAGGATTAACCTCACCCAGGAAGCTGTGGATGGCTGTGGACACTGATCACAATTGTACGTCATTGTGATCAACTGCTATGCACTCCTGGGTGAAGTTAACTCTGTGATGCACTGGCCAGGTTACATCAGATGGCCTTTTTAAAACCATATCTCGGCAGCAAAATACTTTCTTAAGGGGCAGAACACACAGAAACAGAGATGCAGATCCTATGAGCAAAACAACAATCTCCCTATGGTGTTCACCGCGCTTTGCTGCTTCAGGTTTTAATGCATTACAAGCAGACGAAAATTCGTAAATTTTTAGGTGCCGAAAGGTGTACCACTAAGTTTTCACTCAGGTTCTCACAAAGGGGATGAAGGAGAAGTGTATTATTGTTTCCCCCACTAGGTGTCTTAACTGTTTGTGTCACAAGTGTGTTTCCTTCTATCACAAGTGCAAGTCTTTTCCCCTCACTTTATGCCTATCATCTCTCTCCTTTGCCATTCTTACCACACACACACAGCCCCACCAATCCTCAATAATTAAGGTTACCTTAAAAAGGAGCTAGTTCCTGGTGGGAGGGTTTTTCTTTTGTTTAGTCAGCGAGATTGTTAGACCCTCAGGGGATGGACGTCCTTTGACCTTGTCAAGACCAGGGATAACTTTTACAACACAGAGGCGCAATCACCTGGGAGTTAGATACTGCCCCCAGTAGGACAAAACAGCAGTAGGTCTACATATCTACTGTAATGCAGGGCTATTTCGGTGTAAATCTTGGCAAGTCTGCTCAACCGAGCGTGCAGAGACCTAGGACTCGTATCCCCTTGCAGGGACGGGTATCCCGACACTATAGGGCGTAAGGCTGTCATATCACAACGTATCTATACACGAGTACAAGTATCTTCTTC